>NW_020692919.1:0-3036 GCF_002925995.2 Terrapene triunguis
GGGGGGGTCAACAAGCATGTGGACAAAGGGGATCCAGTGGATATAGAGTACTTAGATTTTCAGAAAGCCTTTGACAAGGTCCCTCACCAAAGGCTCTTAAGCAAAGTAAGCTGTCATGGGCTAGGAGGGAAAGTCCTCTCATGAATCAGTAAGGGGTTAAAAGAAGGGAAACAAAGGCTAGAAATAAATGGTCAATTTTCAGAATGGAGAGAGGTAAATAGTGGTGTCCTCCAGGGGTCTGTACTGGGGCAAGTCCTATTCAACATATTCATAAATGATCTGGAAAAAACAGTGAGGTGGCAAAATTTGTAGATGATACAAAACTACTCAAGATAGTTAAGTCCAAAGCAGACTGTGAAGCGTTGCAAAGAAACTTTGGCAAACTGGATGACTGGGCAACAAAATGTCAGATGAAATTCAATGTTGATAAAGGTAAAGTAATGCAAATTGGAAAACATAGTCCCCACTATACATATAAAATGATGGGGTTAAATTAGCTGTTACCAATCAAAAGAGATCTTGGAGTCATTGTGGATAGTTCTCTGAAAACATCCACTCAATGTGCAGCGGCAGTCAAAAAAGTGAACAGAATGTTGGGAATCATTAGGGAAAAGATAGATAATAAGACAGAAAATATCATATTGTATCTATATAAATCCATGGCACACCCACATGTTGAATAGTGTATGCAAATGTGGTCTCCCCATCTCAAAAAAAGGATATATTGAAACTGGAAAAGTTTCAGAAAAGGGCTACATAAATGATTAGAGGTATGGAACAGCTTCCGTATGAGGAGAGATTAATAAAACTTGGATTTTTCAGCTTGGAAGAGATGACTAAGGGCGGATATGATAGAGGTCTATAAAATCATGACTGGTGTGGAGAAAGCAAAGGAGGAAGTGTTATTTACTCCTTGTCTCATATCACAAGAACTAGGGATCACCCAATGAAATTCATAGGCAGCAGGTTTAAAACAAACAAAAGGAAGTATTTTTTCACACAACGCACAGTCAACCTGTGGAACTCTTTGTTGGAGGATATTGTGAAGGCGAAGACTATAACAGGGTTCAAAAAGGAAATAGATATGTTCCTGGAGGATAGGTCAATCAATGGTTATTAGCCAGGAGGGGCAGGGATGGTGTCCCTCGCCTGTGTTTGCCAGAAGCTGGGGAATGGGTAACAGGGGTTTTATCACTTAAGGCTGGTCTAAACCCAGCCGCTAGTTTGGCGGCTGGGGATCGAAGTTCTGGGTTCGACTTATCGCGTCTGGTCTGGACGCGATAAGTCGAACCAGGAAGTGCTCGCCGTCGACTGCGGTACTCCAGCTCAGCGAGAGGAGTACCGTGGAGTCAACGGGGAGCCTGCCTGCCGCGTGTGAACCGCGTCTGAACCGCGGTAAGTTCGAACTAAGGTATGTCTAAGCTTGGGTGAAAGTGATCATGAAATCATAGAGTTTGCAATTCTAAGGAAGGGTAGAAGGGAGAACAGCAAAATAGAGACAATGGATTTCAGGAAGGCGGATTTTGGTAAGCTCAGAGAGCTGACAGGTAAGGTCCCATGGGAATCAAGACTGAGGGGAAAAACAACTGAGGAGAGCTGGCAGTTTTTCAAAGGGACACTGTTAAGGGCCCAAAAGCAAGCTATTCCGCTGGTTAGGAAAGATAGAAAATGTGGCAAAAGACCACCTTGGCTTAACCACGAGATCTTGCATGATCTAAAAAATAAAAAGGAGTCATATAAAAAATGGAAACTAGGACAGATTACAAAGGATGAATATAGGCAAACAACACAGGAATGCAGGGGCAAGATTAGAAAGGCAAAGGCACAAAATGAGCTCAAACTAGCTAAGGGAATAAAGGGGAACAAGAAGACTTTTTATCAATACATTAGAAGCAAGAGGAAGACCAAAGACAGGGTAGGCCCACTGCTTAGTGAAGAGGGAGAAACAGTAACAGGAAACTTGGAAATGGCAGAGATGCTTAATGACTTCTTTGTTTCGGTCTTCACCGAGAAGTCTGAAGGAATGCCTAACCTGGTGAATGCTAATGGGAAGGGGGTAGGTTTAGCAGATAAAATAAAAAAAGAACAAGTTAAAAATCACTTAGAAAAGTTAGATGCCTGCAAGTCACCAGGGCCTGATGAAATGCATCCTAGAATACTCAAGGAGCTAATAGAGGAGGTATCTGAGCCTCTAGCTATTATCTTTGGAAAATCATGGGAGACGGGAGAGATTCCAGAAGACTGGAAAAGGGCAAATATAGTACCCATCTATAAAAAGGGAAATAAAAACAACCCAGGAAACTACAGACCAGTTAGTTTAACTTCTGTGCCAGGGAAGATAATGGAGCAAGTAATTAAGGAAATCATTTGCAAACACTTGGAAGGTGGTAAGGTGATAGGGAACAGCCAGCATGGATTTGTAAAGAACAAATCATGTCAAACCAATCTGATAGCTTTCTTCGATAGGATAACGAGTCTTGTGGATAAGGGAGAAGCTGTGGATGTGGTATACCTAGACTTTAGTAAGGCATTTGATACGGTCTCGCATGATATTCTTATCGACAAACTAGGCAAATACAATTTAGATGGGGCTACTATAAGGTGGGTGCATAACTGGCTGGATAACCGTACTCAGAGAGTTGTTATTAATGGTTCCCAATCCTGCTGGAAAGGCATAACGAGTGGGGTTCCGCAGGGGTCTGTTTTGGGACCGGCTCTGTTCAATATCTTCATTAACGACTTAGATATTGGTATAGAAAGTACGATTATTAAGTTTGCGGATGATACCAAACTGGGAGGGATTGCAACTGCTTTGGAGGACAGGGTCATAATTCAAAATGATCTGGACAAATTGGAGAAATGGTCTGAGTTAAACAGGATGAAGTTTAACAAAGACAAATGCAAAGTGATCCACTTAGGAAGAAAAAATCAGTTTCACACATACAGAATGGGAAGAGACTGTCTAGGAAGGAGTACGGCAGAAAGGGATCTAGGGGTTATAGTGGACCACAAGCTAAATATGAGTCAACAGTGTGA
>NW_020692919.1:3046-7356 GCF_002925995.2 Terrapene triunguis
GGCAGGGGACTGGACTCGATGACCTCTCGAGGTCCCTTCCAGTCCTAGAATCTATGAATCTATGAATTCTCCCTGTCACTGTACAACAATGAACAGTCAAACATGGTTCTCGATTTTGGGTAGAGACTCTGCAGCCTGTTTAGTCCCATGGCACATGCCCTGGAAAATCCACACCAAAGATTGGATATGTATTGAGTAGGATACACAAGGAAAGGAATCAAAGCAAGACATAAAGGATATGGAAATTGAAACAGAGTGGTTCTGTAAACAACCGTAATTAAAACTCAACCAAGTTCCTTTTTCAGAGAGATGGTATTACTTAGAGCTTGTCTACATGGTGCAGTAGTTAAGAGGAGAGGAGTATATACTTTTCTGTTCACTAGTTTGTCATACCCCCAAAGGACCCTAGGGCACACCGCTGTAGTTCTGTCTCAAACAGTACTATGTTAATGTGCTCTAGGGATCTTTTAGTGCAGGCCAGCAGAGTCCACATGGCCCTGTTAGTGCACAGCATGCTTGAGTGCACTAGAATGTATACCCCTCTGCTGCAGTTTAAGGCACCATATAGACAAGTGCTCAGAGTCTCTTATTCTGTCAGGCAATTCATTGCTGAATGTCAAGCGAACCCCTGTGAATGGTGGTTACTTTTCCTGCTTTTGAAAAGACTGACAGACACCAAGTGGGGAAACAGAAGATCAGCTGTACTAGTTCAGACCAATAGTCCATCTAACCCAGTACCCTGTCTTCTGACAGAGGCCGGTGGCAGATGCTTCAGAGCGAATGAACGGAACAGGGCAATTTTCAAGTGTAACTAGGTTCCTCATTTTTGGGTAGTTCCCCTTTTTGAAGTTAAATGCTACTATGGTGGGCTTCTTCTTCTTCATCTTCAATGAAGTTACAATGCAGTCTTTAATTACACAACCACGTATTGCATTTTCCATGAGACCCCTGCCTCGTTCAGTGCATGGGATGGACAGGGCTCACTGAATAAGCTGCTTTTCAGTATTTCGTTTGCTCCTCATTCTTCAATGTGTGGCCCCAGGCCTTATTCACAGCACACTACAGTAACCTTGCTCCAAAGACAAAATAATTGATTTTTATCTTGCCATTTTCTATGTTGCTCCTCAATACAGCATCTGATTGCTTTGTTAGAGAGCTGGCCAGGAACCAGCAAGTCCATTTCATGGGATAGGCTGTGATTTGAAAATTTGTTTTCATTCCAAATTGTAATCAAATTTCAAAATTTCCTTTGAAATGATTTTTTTTTAATTTGGGTATCAGTTCAAACATCACATTTCCGTAAAATTGAAGCATTTTGTTCAATTTTCAATATTTTATTTTTTAGTTTATATCTTATTTTAGATTATTTTTATCTGAGCTTTTTTATTTTATAAAATGACTCCTCATGCCAAATGTCAAGTCCAGTCTCCAAAGCATGATCACACTAGAGTTAAAATGAGCAAAACAGCATATTTTCCCCTGGCTTCGCTCTTGGAAATGTCTCAAGTGTTTTGAGCTAGACACCTGACATAGAAAATAGCAACTTCAGTGGTTAAGGTCTGGTAAAGTTATAAGCAACAGAAAACAGGGCTTTATAATGAGAAGTGTTAGGCAACATTAATAAAAGGCAGCATTACCAGCCCCACCTAGAATAATGTCAATCAATACTCAAATGCCAAATAATATTTTGTGAACCCCAATGACTTTAACAGGGTGATGGATTGGGTGACCCTGCATACAAGTGTTCCAGAACGGGTAATCATTATTCCTTCTGAAATCTCATTTACCTTCTTCCTTGTTGATGCAACTTGTAATTGATTGGGTGGGAGGGAGAGGGAGAAAGGAAAGGATGGTGTTAAATCTTGCAGTTCATACACAAGACAGACCATCACTGATATCAAAGGAAGTAAAATGCAGTACAATTCAAGAGAGCCCAGCTCGATGCTGCCCTGATCTTGACTGGAACTTTATCCTGTGGCATTCTACTACTATTTTTGGTGACAAATCTGAGGAACTGTCCCAGATTGAGGTGTTATCAGAGGAGGTTTTGGAACAAATTGATAAACTAAACATCAATAAGTCACCAGGACCAGATGGGATTCACCGAAGAGTTCTGAAGGAACTCAAGTGTGAAATTGCAGAACTACTAACTGTAGTCTGTAATCTATCATCTAAATCAGCTTCTGTACCAAATGATTGGAGGATAGCTAATGTGCTACCAATTTTTTTAAAAGGCTTCAGATGCGATCTTGACAATTACAGGCCGGTAAGCCTAACTTCAGTACTGGGCAAATTGATTGAAACTATAGAAAAGAACAGAATGATCAGACACATAGATCAACATGATTGATTGGGGAAGAGTCAACATGATTTTTGTAAAGGGAGATCATGCTTCACCAATCTATTAGAATTCTTTGAGGGGGGGTCAACAAGCATGTGGACAAAGGGGATCCAGTGGATATAGAGTACTTAGATTTTCAGAAAGCCTTTGACAAGGTCCCTCACCAAAGGCTCTTAAGCAAAGTAAGCTGTCATGGGCTAGGAGGGAAAGTCCTCTCATGAATCAGTAAGGGGTTAAAAGAAGGGAAACAAAGGCTAGAAATAAATGGTCAATTTTCAGAATGGAGAGAGGTAAATAGTGGTGTCCTCCAGGGGTCTGTACTGGGGCAAGTCCTATTCAACATATTCATAAATGATCTGGAAAAAACAGTGAGGTGGCAAAATTTGTAGATGATACAAAACTACTCAAGATAGTTAAGTCCAAAGCAGACTGTGAAGCGTTGCAAAGAAACTTTGGCAAACTGGATGACTGGGCAACAAAATGTCAGATGAAATTCAATGTTGATAAAGGTAAAGTAATGCAAATTGGAAAACATAGTCCCCACTATACATATAAAATGATGGGGTTAAATTAGCTGTTACCAATCAAAAGAGATCTTGGAGTCATTGTGGATAGTTCTCTGAAAACATCCACTCAATGTGCAGCGGCAGTCAAAAAAGTGAACAGAATGTTGGGAATCATTAGGGAAAAGATAGATAATAAGACAGAAAATATCATATTGTATCTATATAAATCCATGGCACACCCACATGTTGAATAGTGTATGCAAATGTGGTCTCCCCATCTCAAAAAAAGGATATATTGAAACTGGAAAAGTTTCAGAAAAGGGCTACATAAATGATTAGAGGTATGGAACAGCTTCCGTATGAGGAGAGATTAATAAAACTTGGATTTTTCAGCTTGGAAGAGATGACTAAGGGCGGATATGATAGAGGTCTATAAAATCATGACTGGTGTGGAGAAAGCAAAGGAGGAAGTGTTATTTACTCCTTGTCTCATATCACAAGAACTAGGGATCACCCAATGAAATTCATAGGCAGCAGGTTTAAAACAAACAAAAGGAAGTATTTTTTCACACAACGCACAGTCAACCTGTGGAACTCTTTGTTGGAGGATATTGTGAAGGCGAAGACTATAACAGGGTTCAAAAAGGAAATAGATATGTTCCTGGAGGATAGGTCAATCAATGGTTATTAGCCAGGAGGGGCAGGGATGGTGTCCCTCGCCTGTGTTTGCCAGAAGCTGGGGAATGGGTAACAGGGGTTTTATCACTTAAGGCTGGTCTAAACCCAGCCGCTAGTTTGGCGGCTGGGGATCGAAGTTCTGGGTTCGACTTATCGCGTCTGGTCTGGACGCGATAAGTCGAACCAGGAAGTGCTCGCCGTCGACTGCGGTACTCCAGCTCAGCGAGAGGAGTACCGTGGAGTCAACGGGGAGCCTGCCTGCCGCGTGTGAACCGCGTCTGAACCGCGGTAAGTTCGAACTAAGGTATGTCTAAGCTTGGGTGAAAGTGATCATGAAATCATAGAGTTTGCAATTCTAAGGAAGGGTAGAAGGGAGAACAGCAAAATAGAGACAATGGATTTCAGGAAGGCGGATTTTGGTAAGCTCAGAGAGCTGACAGGTAAGGTCCCATGGGAATCAAGACTGAGGGGAAAAACAACTGAGGAGAGCTGGCAGTTTTTCAAAGGGACACTGTTAAGGGCCCAAAAGCAAGCTATTCCGCTGGTTAGGAAAGATAGAAAATGTGGCAAAAGACCACCTTGGCTTAACCACGAGATCTTGCATGATCTAAAAAATAAAAAGGAGTCATATAAAAAATGGAAACTAGGACAGATTACAAAGGATGAATATAGGCAAACAACACAGGAATGCAGGGGCAAGATTAGAAAGGCAAAGGCACAAAATGAGCTCAAACTAGCTAAGGGAATAAAGGGGAACAAGAAGACTTTTTATCAATACATTAGAA
>NW_020692920.1:0-4723 GCF_002925995.2 Terrapene triunguis
CATACTGTGGGGCCATGCGGGTACCCATAGCAGTGCCACTGACTTGAAGGTATAAGTTGTCCCCAAATCTGAAGTGGTTGTGGGTGAGGACAAAGTCACAAAGCTCAGCCACCAGGCGTGCTGTGGCCTCATCAGAGATACTGTTCCTGACAGCTTGTAGTCCATCCTCATGTGGAATATTGGTGTAAAGTGCTTCTACATCCATGGTGGCCAGGATGGTGTTTTCAGGAAGAACACCAATGCATTGTAGTTTCCTCAGGAAGTCGGTGGTGTCTCGAAGATAGCTGGGAGTGCTGGTAGCATTGGGTCTGAGGAGAGAGTCCAAATAGCCAGATAATCCTGCTGTAAGAGTGCCAATGCCTGAGATGATGGGGCGTCCAGGGTTTCCGGGTTTATGGATCTTGGGTAGCAGATAGAATACCCCTGGTCGGGGTTCTGGGGGTGTGTCCATGTAGATTTGTTCCCATACTGTAGCTGGGAATTTCTTGAGCAGATGGTGTAGTTTCTTTTGGTATTCCTCAGTGGGATCAGAGGATAGTGGCCTGTAGAATGTGGTCTTGGAGAGTTGCCTGGCAGCCTCCTGTTCATAATCCGACCTGTTCATTATGACTACAGCACCTCCTTTGTCAGCCCCTTTGATGATAATGTCAGAGCTATTTCTGAGGCTGTGGATGGCATTGCGTTCTGTATGGCTGAGGTTATGGGACAAGTGATGTTGTTTGTCCACAATTTCAGCCTGTGCACATTTGCAGAAGCACTCTATGTAGAGGTCCAGTCTGTCATTTCGACCGTCAGGAGGAGTCCACACAGAGTTCTTCTTCTTGTAGTGTTGGTAGGAGGTTCCTGTGGGTCAGTGCACTGTTCAGTGGTGTGTTGAAAATATTCCTTGAGTTGGAGACAACGAAAGTAAGCTTCCAGATCACCGCAGAACTGTATCATGTCCGTCGGGATGGTGGGCAGAAAGAGAGTCCCCGAGATAGGACAGACTCTTCTGCTGGGCTAAGTGTGTGGTTGGAAAGATTGACAATGTTGTTAGATGAGTTGAGGGTACCACTGTTGTAGCCCCCTGTGGCAGGTAGGAGTTTAGATAGCTTACTGTCCTTTTTCCTCTGTAGAGAAGTGAAGTGTGCATTCTAAATGGCTTGTCTCATTTTTTTAAAGTCCAGCCACGTGGAAGTTTGTGTGGAAGGTTGGTATTGTATGAGAGTCTCCAGTTCTGAGAGCTCATTCTTGATCTTCTCCTGTCCGCTGTACAGGATGCTGATCAGGTGGTTCGTCAGTTTCTTTGAGAGTGTGTGGCACAGTCTCTCACCATAGTCAGTGTAGTATGTTGATTGCAATGGATTTTTTACCTTCAGTCCATTTGGTATGATGTCAATCTGTTTGCATTTGGAGAGGAAGATGATGTCTGTCTGTATCTGTGCAAGTTTTTTCTTGAGGTTGATGGATTTCCACTCCATACGGCTAAATTTAGTGCCTTGCGTGGTGTCAAGTATCATGGGGTAGCCGTGTTAGTCTGTATCTACAAAAACAACAAGGAGTCTGGTGGCACCTTAAAGACTAACAGATTTATTTGGGCATAAGCTTTTGTGGGTAAAAACCTCACTTCTTCAGATGCATAGAGTGAAAGTTACAGATGCAGGCATTATATACTGACACATGGAGAGCAGGGAGTTACTTCGCAAGTGGAGAACCAGTGTTGACAGGGCCAACTCAATCAGGGTGGATGTAGTCCACTCCCAATAATAGATGAGGAGGTGTCAATTCCAGGAGAGGAAAAGCAGCTTCTGTAATGAGCCAGCCACTCCCAGTCCCTGTTCAAGCCCAGATTAATGGTGTTAAATTTGCAAATGAATTTTAGTTCTGCTGTTTCTCTTTGAAGTCTGTTTCTGAAGATTTTTGGTCAATGATAGTGACTTTTAAATCTGTAATAGAATGAGCAGGGAGACTGAAGTGTTCACTTACTGGCTTATGTATGTTACCATTCCTGATGTCCGATTTGTGTCCATTTATTCTTTTGCGGAGGGACTGTCCGGTTTGGCCAATGTACATGGCAGAGGGGCATTGCTGGCACATGATGGCATATATAACATTAGTGGATGTGCAGGTGAATGAGCCCTTGATGGTGTGGCTGATGTGGTTGGGTCCTCTGATGGTGTCGCCAGAGTAGATATGGGGACAGAGTAGGCAACGAGGTTTGCTACAGGGATTGGTTCCTGGGTTGGTGTTTCTGTGGTGTGGTGTGGTGTGTAGTTGCTGGTGAGTATTTGCTTCAGGTTGGGGGGTTGTCTGTAAGCGAGGACTGGCCTGCCTCCCAAGGTCTGTGAGAGTGAGGGATCATTTTCCAGGATAGGTTGTAGATCGTGGATAATGCGCTGGAGAGGTTTTAGCTGGGGGCTGTATGTGATGGCCAGTGGTGTTCTGTTATTGTCCTTGTTGGGCCTGTCCTGTAGTAGGTGATTTCTGGGTACCTGTCTTGCTCTGTCAATCTGTTTCCTCACTTCCCCAAGTGGGTATTGTAGTGTTACGAATGCTTGATAAAGATCTTGTAGGTGTTTGTCTCTGTCTGAGGGGTTGGAGCAAATTCGGTTGTATCTTAGGGCTTGGCTGTAGACAATGGATCGTGTGATGTGTCTTGGATGGAAGCTGGAGGCATGTAGGTACGTATAGCCGTCAGTAGGTTTCCGGTATAGGGTGGTGTTTATGTGACCATCACTTATTTGCACTGTAGTGTCCAGGAAGTGGATCTCTTGTGTGGACTGGTCCAGGCTGAGGTTGATGGTGGGGTGGAAATTGTTGAAGTCCAGGTGGAATTCTTCAAGGGCCTCCTTTCCGTGGATCCATATGATGAAGATGTCATCAATGTAGCGCAAGTAGAAGAGGGGCACTAGGGGACGAGAGCTGAGGAAGCGTTGTTCTAAGTCAGCCATAAAAATGTTGGCATACTGTGGGGCCATGCGGGTACCCATAGCAGTGCCACTGACTTGAAGGTATAAGTTGTCCCCAAATCTGAAGTGGTTGTGGGTGAGGACAAAGTCACAAAGCTCAGCCACCAGGCGTGCTGTGGCCTCATCAGAGATACTGTTCCTGACAGCTTGTAGTCCATCCTCATGTGGAATATTGGTGTAAAGTGCTTCTACATCCATGGTGGCCAGGATGGTGTTTTCAGGAAGAACACCAATGCATTGTAGTTTCCTCAGGAAGTCGGTGGTGTCTCGAAGATAGCTGGGAGTGCTGGTAGCATTGGGTCTGAGGAGAGAGTCCAAATAGCCAGATAATCCTGCTGTAAGAGTGCCAATGCCTGAGATGATGGGGCGTCCAGGGTTTCCGGGTTTATGGATCTTGGGTAGCAGATAGAATACCCCTGGTCGGGGTTCTGGGGGTGTGTCCATGTAGATTTGTTCCCATACTGTAGCTGGGAATTTCTTGAGCAGATGGTGTAGTTTCTTTTGGTATTCCTCAGTGGGATCAGAGGATAGTGGCCTGTAGAATGTGGTCTTGGAGAGTTGCCTGGCAGCCTCCTGTTCATAATCCGACCTGTTCATTATGACTACAGCACCTCCTTTGTCAGCCCCTTTGATGATAATGTCAGAGCTATTTCTGAGGCTGTGGATGGCATTGCGTTCTGTATGGCTGAGGTTATGGGACAAGTGATGTTGTTTGTCCACAATTTCAGCCTGTGCACATTTGCAGAAGCACTCTATGTAGAGGTCCAGTCTGTCATTTCGACCGTCAGGAGGAGTCCACACAGAGTTCTTCTTCTTGTAGTGTTGGTAGGAGGTTCCTGTGGGTCAGTGCACTGTTCAGTGGTGTGTTGAAAATATTCCTTGAGTTGGAGACAACGAAAGTAAGCTTCCAGATCACCGCAGAACTGTATCATGTCCGTCGGGATGGTGGGCAGAAAGAGAGTCCCCGAGATAGGACAGACTCTTCTGCTGGGCTAAGTGTGTGGTTGGAAAGATTGACAATGTTGTTAGATGAGTTGAGGGTACCACTGTTGTAGCCCCCTGTGGCAGGTAGGAGTTTAGATAGCTTACTGTCCTTTTTCCTCTGTAGAGAAGTGAAGTGTGCATTCTAAATGGCTTGTCTCATTTTTTTAAAGTCCAGCCACGTGGAAGTTTGTGTGGAAGGTTGGTATTGTATGAGAGTCTCCAGTTCTGAGAGCTCATTCTTGATCTTCTCCTGTCCGCTGTACAGGATGCTGATCAGGTGGTTCGTCAGTTTCTTTGAGAGTGTGTGGCACAGTCTCTCACCATAGTCAGTGTAGTATGTTGATTGCAATGGATTTTTTACCTTCAGTCCATTTGGTATGATGTCAATCTGTTTGCATTTGGAGAGGAAGATGATGTCTGTCTGTATCTGTGCAAGTTTTTTCTTGAGGTTGATGGATTTCCACTCCATACGGCTAAATTTAGTGCCTTGCGTGGTGTCAAGTATCATGGGGTAGCCGTGTTAGTCTGTATCTACAAAAACAACAAGGAGTCTGGTGGCACCTTAAAGACTAACAGATTTATTTGGGCATAAGCTTTTGTGGGTAAAAACCTCACTTCTTCAGATGCATAGAGTGAAAGTTACAGATGCAGGCATTATATACTGACACATGGAGAGCAGGGAGTTACTTCGCAAGTGGAGAACCAGTGTTGACAGGGCCAACTCAATCAGGGTGGATGTAGTCCACTCCCAATAATAGATGAGGAGGTGTCAATTCCAGGAGAGGAAAAGC
>NW_020692921.1:0-2443 GCF_002925995.2 Terrapene triunguis
TTTTTTCTCCTGAACTGGTTGTGTCACCGAACACTAATGAGGATATGCATGTATGTCACTCTGGGATTGTCTACAATGCAATGTAAGCCCAGGGTTTTTGGATCTGGAGTCAGGTGGCCCATGTTGGAGAACCCTGGGCTTGAGCATCTACACTGTTTCTTAACTCTACATTAAGATATTTCTAACGTAGGCTCAAATCTGGGGCTCTGGTGTCCACACTGCAGCATGTATACCTGAGTCAAACCAACCTTATCCCAGATTCCGACCTGAAATGTGGCCGCTGTGGCCCTTTGACCATGTTGCAGTGTAGCAAAACTTTTCTGCCCACCCTGCAATGTGAGAAAGCCTCCATGAAAGTTCAAATCTTAATATACATCAGACAATCCACACGAGAGAGACCCCATAAATGCTTGTATGATGGGAAAAGCTTCAGTTCCGGCTCATACCTTCCTAAACATTTTAGAATCCACATGGTACTGTATCTATAAATGCCTCGACTGGAAAAAGTTTCATTGACGATCAAACCTTGCTTCACATCAGACAATCCACACAAGAGAGAACCCATAAATACTTGGAATGCAAGAAAAGCTTCAATAACCTGCAGGAAAAGATTCCGTCTGAGCTCACACATTATTCCCCATCAGATAATTCACACAAGAAAGAGCTTGAAGGGGAACCTTCATTGGTGCTCACATGGCATCAAGCATCAGCAAGTCCATACAGGGGAAGAGCCTCTCAGATGTCCTTAGCCTGGAAAATGCTTCAGTTGGAGCTAACACCACATTGGACATCAGAGACTCCTCCCCACAGGAGAGAAATTCTCTCAGTGCCTTGACTAGGCAATATACAGGTTGTCAGTCTCAACACACACACAAGTTCAGGAATCATTTCCTTCTGGTTACAAGTTTCCACACTGTCAGTGAGCAACACAATCAAATTACCTTTCCCAGCAACACACTCGCAACAGGCAAAGCAACAGTACCAGTCATTTGGTCTCTGGGATTTTGTTAGGACACTAACTGGATCCAACCTAGTTACAGTGTCATTCTCCCTAGCAGACAAAATTTAGAACCAGTCCCTTTCTGGGTGTTAGTTGAATCCAGAACCAACTCTGAGACAACTGCACTACCCTCAACCATCACAGGCTGAAAGGCACCTTCTGTCTGCTCCACAGACAAAGAAAAACTGGAGAAACCTTCCCCTTTAACAGACACACAGCTCGGGGTCTCATTTCCCTTGTCCCAGCACACAGGGCTGTTCACAGACGACTGCTTGGAGACCGAGGTAGCTTCCTCCATAGGCTAGGGTTACCATTCGTCCGGATTCCCCCGGATATGTCCGGCTTTTTTCAGTTAAAAATAGTGTCCGGGAGGAATTTGTAAATGTCTGGATTTCCCCCCCATGCAGAGTGCGCGCGGCTGACAGGGCAGCCGGCTGGATGGTGCCACTTGTCCCTCCTCTGCTTCCCCCTTCTCTCCCCTGCAGCTGAGATCACTGCCCTCCTCTCTCTCCCTCCCTCCCCCTCCCTGCATTCGCAGCCGGACGGCCGTTCGCATCGGGCCTCCGGCAGTCTGGAGCGCCTCCCCGTGCCCAGCGTGCCGCTCTGGAGCACTCTGCGAGGGCGGGAACCGGGCTATGCACTCCATGGGGGAGCGCGGCAGCATGTTGGGCTGCGCGTGGAGCCCGACACGCTGTTCTGAGCAGCACGGTAAGGGGGCTAGGGGGTCGGAGAAGGGGCAGGATGGTTCTGGAGGGGGCAGTCAAGAGACAGGGAGCAGAGGGAGGGTTGGATGGGTTGGGAGTTTGGGGGGGGCGTCTGGGGGTTGGGGGTGTAAGGTTTTGGGCAGTCAGGGTACAGGTACGGGGTAGGGTCCTAGGGGGGTAGTTAGGGTGGGGGGGTCTCAGGAGGGGGCAGTTAGGGGACAAGGAACAGGGAGGCTCTCTTAATGGCTCTCCATGCATCTCTGGACCCTCTCAGCTGTCGGGCTTGGACGGAAACATTGCCTGAGGGTAGTGAGAGAATGGGTTATCGGTGAGGTGGGGGTGGGCGTGAGCCCGGTCAATAGGGGCAACCCCTACCAAGATCTGAGCCTTTTCTCACACGCCCGTTAGAGCTCGACATTATGCTGTTTGGGACCCCTCTTTGAGGAAAGCCTCTGGATTGCAAGTCCAACCGCTACCTCCTCGTGGTGCGAGCCGGTAACTGGCTTGGATAGCCAGGCGGATTGCGGAGGACGAACCCACATCCCACATTCAGTGGGGTGTGGGACGGGGTTGGGCAGCCCCATATGGTGCCACATGGATGCCCCCCTGGTAAGGGTAGCCTCCCCCAGGTACGGGTTGACTCCCCCTGGTAAGGGTTAGATTCCCCCTGGTAAGGGTAGTCTCCCCCAGGCACGGGTTAGTTTCCCCCTGGAAAGGGTAAGTTTCCCCCAGGTACGGG
>NW_020692921.1:2453-8679 GCF_002925995.2 Terrapene triunguis
ACGGGTTAGTTTCCCCCTGGAAAGGGTAAGTTTCCCCCAGGTACGGGTTAGTTTCCCCCTGGAAAGGGTTAGTTTCCCCCTGGAAAGGGTTAGTTTCCCCCTGAGAAGGGTAAATCTTTTAGCTATGGAAAAAAGTAATTTATATTTTTATACCGGATTGGCGCTGGACCGGGTTAATAACGCCCCCGCTGTTGGCTTTGATGCCCCGGCTGACAGTGTTAAATATATTAGGGGTGTGATCAGGGTCGCTGGACCAATGGATAAAATGGTGTGGACTATAATGAAGTCTCATGAGCATGAGAGTGAGAATCAAGTCCTCCCAGTGGAGCATGGAGAGGAGGTAGAGGAGAATGTTTGTGATGATCATGGTGAGGAGATTTTATCTATCTTACCGACGGTTTTTACAAGGGACACTTTTAATGATTTAACTATGGAAAGTTTCAATCCAGATTTTAAGTATTTAAGTACATTTGATGATCCATATGTTAGCGAATCGGGATATCTTAATGCTCATTTAGTTAATGGGTCTAGTTTATTAAATAGTTTTAGACCAAGTACTGATTTTAATAGGGATCGTAATAAGGATCTTAACAGTACTGGTAGTAATATAAATATATTAGAAAGTAGTTCGTGGAAGGATGGGGTTTTTTATTTAGAGTATCCCGTTGATAGTTTTAATTGTCCAATATGTCCCCAGATATTACCAACATTTGGTAAATGGGCCAAACACATTAATGTGGTTCATAAAAGTAAAGCCATACGAGTTGTATGTAGTAAATGTGGAAAATCTTCTCAATATCATAATATAGCTTGCCACTACCCCAAGTGCATACCCAAGAAGGCGGATACCCCAATGAAGAGCCATACGTGCTCGGTCTGTGGGCTTGGTTTTCATACTAGATCTGGATTGAGCCAACACTGTAGACATAGACACCCTGCTGTGAGGAATGAGCAAAGAAAAGAAGATATGGCTGCTAAAAGTAAGATCAAAGAGGGATCGACTAGATCTCGTATATGGACCAAAGATGAGGTTGCGCAGCTTATACAGTTGGAAAGGAAATATACTGGGAAAAGGAATATAAATAAATGTATTGAGAGCGAGATGAGGACCAAAACGAATAAACAAATATCAGATAAAAGACGAGAATTAGCAAAGAAGAAGTTAGTGGTAACAGGAGATAGGGAGGAAGTGACTGAGGTAGAGGACATTAGAGTAAATATATTAGAAATTCCGCCCCCAAGAGAGAGGATTTTCCCACTAAAAGGACACCCAGAAGTGGATTTAGTGGAGAAAATATGTAAACGGGGAAAACAAAGTAGGGAGGGAAGAGAAATAATAAATAGTTTAGGGGAAATTGAAGGATTATTAAAGGAGGATTTAACAAAAGCTCTCGGTTGGGCAATGTTGGAAAAATTATGTTATTCATTAGTAGAGGGAAAGGACCCTAGAAATGAAAGTCAAATAGAGTTGAGGAATAAAGGAAAAGGGAAGATGAGAAAGGAGGGGAGAAGGAAGCAATTTAATGCAATTAGGAGATATGCTACAAAGAAAGCTAAGTATAAATTCTATCAACAATTATTTGATAAGGATAGAAGAAGATTGACTCGCATTATAATGGGAGAGCCAGATAAGGCTAAGTGTGCTATCCCTATGAAAGAAATTGAGGAATACTATGTCAATATTTTGGGAACAATTGGACATGGTAATATGATAGGGTGGCCATCATCCACAGAGAATGCGGATAATGATATATTAATGAGTCCGATCTCTGTGGATGAGATTAGAATAGCTTTAAGAGAAATAAGAAAAGATAGTGCTCCTGGCCCAGATAAAGTAAAAGTGAGCAATTTGTGGGATATTTTTAATTTAGACTCCTTAATACTTACAAAAATTTTTAATATATGGTTTCTAAATAGACAGGTACCAGATGAATTTAAGAAAAATAGAACGATTTTAATACCAAAGACACAAGATGAGGAGGAAATGAAGAAGTTAACATCTTGGAGACCATTGACAATTGGGTCAGTTTGGATTAGAATCTATACCAAAATATTAGCAAAAAGACTGGTGGAAACAGTTAAGATATGTAGTAGACAAAAAGGGTTTATATCCGCCCCTGGGTGTGAGGAAAATATTGCTATATTAGATAATTTGATTAAAGGGGCTAAACGAAATGGGAATGAAATTGCAATAGTGTTCGTAGATCTGGCTAAAGCATTTGATTCTGTGGGACATGGACATATAATAGCCGGGTTGAGAAGATTTGGTATAGATGAACATTTTATAGATATTATTAGGGACCTTTATGATAATTGCACAACTAGGGTATGGGTGGGTGATGAAGCTACTGAGTCTATTTTAATTAGGAGGGGGGTCAAGCAGGGTGACCCGTTGTCCCCAATTTTGTTTAATATTGCTATGGATCCCCTTTTAACTAGATTAGAAGTAGAAGGAAGTGGTTTTTATGTTAAGGGTAATGGTGTCACGTCATTGGCTTTTGCCGATGATGTGGCAATTTTAAGTAGCTCATATAAAGGAATGATTAAAAATTTGGGTATCTTAGAGGAGTTTTGTAAAAATACTAATCTCTCTGTTAATGTGAAGAAAACGAAAGGCTTTCATATTTTAACTAAACATAAAACCTATGTAGTTAATCCTAAGGATAATTGGCAGATAGAGTCAGAGGAGATTGAATATGTTCAACCAGGGGATTTTGAAAAATATTTAGGGGCTAGAATAGATCCCTGGATAGGTGTAGGGGGACCGGTACTTAAAGAAAAATTGAAAGATTGGAGTGAGAATTTAATTAAGGCCCCATTAAAACCGGCCCAAAAAATATTAATTTTACAGACATATATCTTACCGAAGCTATTTTATAATCTTCTTTTAATAGAACCCCCTTTTAATCTTTTAGACGATCTTGATGTGTTAGTTAGAAAAATAGTTAAAGAGATTATACATTTACCTCAGTGTACCACAGATGGGATATTTTATTCTAGAGGTAGGGATGGTGGTTTAGCTCTCACTAAGTTTAGTGTGCAAATCCCAAATATGTTAATTCGTAAATGGAGGAGACATATTGTCTCGAGAGATGATTGGATGGACCTATCTTATCTATATGCAGGAGAAAATCTTGTGGATAAAATATTGTCATTTAGTGCAGTAACATCTCATCCCAAGAAATGGAGGGAAGAGGAATTTTTAAGATGGTCGGAACTGAGATGTCAGGGAATAGGGATAAAATATTTTAAAAATGATTTAATTAGTAATTCGATTTTTAGAAACTCTAGTAAAGTTAAATCGTCAGCGTATATCGCAGCATTGCAGCTTAGGGCAAATATTTATCCTACTAGGGAGACATTAGCAAGAGGAAGAGGAGGTGTGAATGCTCTTTGTAGATGGTGCGGTAAAGTGCGGGAGACTGTTCCCCATATCTCAGGACAATGTTATAAGACTAAGAATGCTAGGATAAAAAGACATAATAGAGTAGTGTCTGCAGTTGTAGATAAGGTTGGTAAATTAGGGTGGAAGGCAATGATAGAGCCCCATTTGAGAAATAGTAAGGGTGAGTTAAGAAAGCCGGATATTATATTTATAAAAGGAGATACAGCAGTGGTGGTTGATGTTACAGTGCGATGGGAGGATAATGCCGGAAGTTTGGAACAAGTGAGAAGGTGGCTTATTATCTTGAGTTAGAGGAAGAAATTAAAAACTTAACGGGAGGTAAAAATATTCACTTCTTTGGTTTTGTGCTTGGGGTGCGTGGCAAGTGGAGTGAAGGTAATAATGATTTGTTACAATTATTGGGAATGGACAGAAGTAAAAATTTTAAGGAGAGTATATGTAGACTTGTTTTATATTCCACTATTGGTATGATGGCTATATTCAGTGACAGGTAAAGATCCCGGAGTTTCCATTCCGTGTATCTTGCCAAAACTAAATTTTAGCTATTTTGGTTTCCATGCTCTAAATTTTCAAATTTTTAATATTGTTTTGAACATTAACTTATTTAGTGTTATTTAATATCTGTCCTTCAATAGAATGGTTTTAATTATATAATAAATACTTATTAATGGATGAAATTCCAATTTAAATTATTAGTTTATTTTTTTTTTTAACTACTGGATGTGGATGCGGACTGGCCGCGTATAATAACCAGGAAAGGGCAGGTAGTCACGCCTGTACATAAATAGGGGGTGGGGTTCTGGAGGGCAGTTAGGAGCAGGGGTCCCAGGAGGGGTCCCAGGAGGGGGCAGTCAGGGGACAGGGAGCAGAGGGATTTAGATGGGTCAGGAGTTCTGGGGGGGGCTGTCAGGGGGTGGGGAGTGGTTGGATGGGGCGTGGGAGTCCTTGGTGTCTGTCTGGGGGTGGGGGTGTGGATAAGGGTTGGGGCAGTCAGGGGACAGGTAGGGGATAGAGTCCTAGGGGGCCAGTTAGGATGGGGGGAAGGTCTCAGGAGGGGGCAGTCAGGGACAAGGAGCAGGGAGGCTTAGGTAGGGGGTGGAGTCCTGGGGGGCAGTTAGGTAGGGTTACCATACGTCCAGTTTTTCCTGGACATGTCCGGCTTTTTGGTCCTCAAATCCCCGTCCGGGGGGAATTGCCAAAAAGCCGAACATGTCTGGGACAATAGCTTTGCCGGTATCCCTGCCCCAGTCCCCTGCTTACCTTGTGGCTCCCGCAGGCTGCGAGCTGCAGGCAGATTCCCCCACGGCGGCTGCTGCTGCTCCCCCCAGACACCTCAGCTCTGTGTAGCTGAAGAGCTGAGCTGCCCGAGCGCTACCGGCTTCACGGTTTGCCGGCAGCCCCCAGACCTCCAGACCCTGTGCCCCCGGCCAGGCGCTTCCCCTCCCGGGCTCTGGCTGCGCTGGGGAAGCGCCCGGCCGGGGGCAGGGTCTGGAGGTCTGGGGGCTGCCTGGCAAACCATGAAGCTGGTAGCACTCGGGCAGCTGTTTCGCAGCTGAGAGGGAGGAGGGGGAATGCGGGGCACTCAGGGGAGGGGGCGGAGTTGGGGCGAGGACTTTGGGGAAGGGTCAGAGTTGGGGCGGGGAAGAGGCGGAGTTGGGGCGGGGGCGGGGCCAGGGCCCCGTGGAGTGTCCTCTTTTTTTTAATGAGGAAAATATGGTAACCCTACCATAGGCAAGTCATTATCCCTGACAGACACAGGCACATTTCCTTCACTATCACAGTCCTCCACACAGGTAACAGGGAAGGTATAGGGACACTCATCTTCCACTAACTTTGCCTTCCCCAACTGGTTAGACAAAGCCATCAGCTCACACGGCTGCCTAGGCTCATCAAAACTTTCCTTGTCTTCCTCTCCCTTGTCCCAACACCCAGGGCTGGTTACAGACAAATACTGAGAGAGTGGAGTGTTGTGTATTTGGTTGTCATGCTAATAGAGTCTTGTTGTTGCTATGGCAACTGAGTTAGATTATTAGGGGATAGCCTAGCTGGTTTTTGGTTAGTTCAGTGTGTGGCAATAAATGGATGCCTTTTAAGGTTTACAGCTCTCTGGTCTCCAGTGATTTCTTCCTAAACCTGCTGCCCCCAAGGATACAAAAACATGGCGACAAGGATGGGATACCTGTGCTGCCCCAGCACCAGAAGAAAGTAGAAGTCAATGTACAACCCCCTCCACCCCCCAAAAAAAAACTAAAACCCCTTTTTTGCTGCTGGAAGGGGGTGAGAACTGGCTTGTTTGCACTGATGGTGCAAACTGAAACTAAAACCATGGCTACGCTTACGGGGCCGCTGGAACCTTTTGAGGAGACTCTAGTGCAATGGCATATGTATACTGAGCGTTTTGAGCTTTTTGTTATGGCAAATGACATTGCGGAAGAGAAGAAGGTGCCAATATTCTTAAGTGTTGTAGGGCCTAAGACCTACTCCCTGCCACGCAGCTTACTACACCCTGTTAAGCCTGAGACCAAATCTTACAGTGACATTGTGGAAATACCTGGGGTCCCATTTTCCCCCAAAACCATTGGTAATTGCTGAAAGATATAGGTTCCACAAAAGTGACCAAAAAGAGGATGAAACAGTTGTACAATTTGTAGCAGCTTTGAGAAAGCTTGCAGAACACTGTGAATTTAAGGAGATGTTAAATGACGCCCTACGTGACAGGTTAGTGTGTGGCCTGTACAGTGAAGCTGTACGGAAGCGCCTATTGACAGAGGCACAGCTTACCTTACAGAAGGCCGTTGATATTGCAGTCTCCATGGAACT
>NW_020692922.1:0-1830 GCF_002925995.2 Terrapene triunguis
GACACCCCCATCTCTATTTCCACCCCTCCCCCCGGCTCACACAGACATCCCCATCTCTATTTCCACCCCTCCCGCCGGCTCACACAGACATCCCCATCTCTGTTTCCACCCCTCCCCCCGGCTCACACAGACACCCCCATCTCTATTTCCACCCCTCCCCCCGGCTCACACAGACACCCCATCTCTAATTCTGTCCAGTCTTTGCAGTTCACGTAGCCTCCCCTGGTATCTAATTGTGGCCAAGCTCTGTAGTTCGGGTGACCACTATTGGTCTCTAATAGCGTCCCAGATTGGCAGCTTGGGTAGCCACTGCTGGTCTCGAATTGTGTCCTAGCTGTGTTGCCTGCAGATCCCCCTCAATCCCAGCCTGGCGCCATGGCTGAGGGAGCCCTCCCTCGCAGCTAAGTTCCCAGGTGTGGTAACACTGTGGGGCACTGGGAAGGCACTGGCTGTGTTTGGATCACTACTTGCTCTTGCTTTCTCCTGGTGTGGGGAGAAGAGGAAGCAGCGTCACAGAATCACGTCCTGTTTGCATGCGGGCTGCAATGCAGCAATGGATTTGTGCACATCATGTGCTGTCCAGCCACAGCCTGGAACCTGCCCCAGAGGGAAGTGGGGCCACAGCATGACAGCATCTCTTGTGTTAGCTGTACATGGAGCTGGGAGCCCAGGCAGTTGGGCCAAGTGATCCACATCTGTGCCATCTCCCCCCCCCAATCAGTGCAAATTAGCTGCAGAGTAAGGGGGGTGAATGGTTGAGTTACCTCTGATGACTCTTGGGCCCAGTCCAGACTAGGAAGGTACGTGGGTTTAGCTACAGATGGGGTGTCTGTGTGAGTCATGGGGGTGGAGTGAGCAGGTGCTGGAGGAGAAGGGAACTGGATAGCAGTCTTGTGACCCGATTGGCCAGGAAGCCACCCCCCCAAGAGCCGCAGCTGTGCGAGCGAAACACTGGGGTAGACAGCACTCACTGGACGGAAGAATTCTTCTGTCAACCTAGCCGCTGCCTCTCCGGGCAGTGGAATGCCTGCACTGCCGGGAGAACTCCTCCTAGCCCCATAGGTCCCGTCTTCACTGAAGCGCTACAGCTGTGCCGCTGCAGCATTGTCAGTGCAGACGCCCTCGGCGTGCCTTGCTGTAGCTGTATGTCGCACGGATGGAACTTGTAAGGTACCAATGCCTGCGAACTGGATGGTAACACACTGTGAATCTAAGGGGTGACTGAACCTGGTGACAGTCTGAACAAAAAGAGCCTTCAATCATGCTTGTAGCTGTTTCCATGGCTTCACGCTGACTCAACCGACATTCCAGGCTTCAGAGTAACACACAGACAGGTAATAGGCCTGGAATCTCAGGCCTGGGCTACACTAGGAATTTACATCCGTGTAGCTACGTCTCTCAGGGGTGTGAAAGTATCCACCCCCCCGAGAGACACAGTCATACCACCTGAGCCCGGTATAGACAGCGTTAGGTAGACAGCAGAATTCTTCCATGGACCTAGTTACTGCCTCTCAGGGAGGTGGATTATCTACACCTACAGCAAAATCCCTCGTCAGCGTAGGGAGTGTCTCCCCTGAAGCTCTGCAGCTGCACCGCTCTAGCGTTTTAAGAGTAGACATACGCGGACTCGCTTTGTGGCGCAGTAGCAGCTAGGGCCCCAGTCAGGGCTCAAGGCCCCGCTGCGCTAGGCACTGTACAAAGAGTCCCTGGCTGGTTCTCATCATTCACACTGCAGCACAGATCTGCCTGGCTCACTGTGCTCAGCACGCCGTACAAGATACATTAAAGAATGAGTTCCATGAGCAGCACTGTCCTTCCCGTTGTCTGGGC
>NW_020692922.1:1930-2610 GCF_002925995.2 Terrapene triunguis
GAACCCCCTGTCCCGGTGGGGAGGCCCCAGCTGCTGTGCTCTGTCTACAGCTCTCCATGTCCCCCCTTGGGAGCCTGGCAGCCCGCTGCTAGCAGGTGCTGGGCTCGCTGCAGAGCTAGTCCCTACAGCCAGGGTGGGACTGCACAGCACACATGAACAGTGCAATTCACGACAGCTCCAGATGTATCCTGCTGGAACTCGGGCTCTGGCAGGACACTGCTGTGGGGAAGCTCACAGCATGGGAAGATCACTTTGTATATATCTGGTAGGGAAGAGGCATGCAGAGAAGTGGGGAGCATGTGGCTGGGAGAATGCAGACTGTTCATGAGAGCTGTGAGGGGTAAGGATCATGGGGTATGGAGAGAGGTGGGCTGGAGTTGGGGCATTGGAGTGTCAGTGTAACGCTGGAGTGGGGGGGCAGTATGGAGAGTGAGGGGCAGGGGTTGTGGGCTAGAGTGGGGGGTATCGGTGTGGGACTGGAGTTTGGGGGTGTGGCCATGGAGAGTGAGGGGTGGGGGTCGGGCTGTCAGTGTGGGGATGGAGGGTAGGGTCAGGCATTGGGCTGCGGGTGTCAGTGTGGGGATAGAGGTTGTGGGATGTTGGTGTGGGGCTGGAATTGGGGGTGGGGAATGGAGAATGAGGGGCGGGAGTGCTGGGGGTGTTGGTGTGGGGCTGGAGGG
>NW_020692923.1:0-1045 GCF_002925995.2 Terrapene triunguis
CCTCAAAGCAGACTTTACAAGGGGAATGTCAAGATACAGTCACATGATGAGGTGTTGCCAGGTGTCACTACATTTTAGAATTTTTTGATCAAAGTTTTATCTTCAAAAAGACACTTCTTACATTCATATTTTTCCCTTTTTGTACGGGATGGCACAGTGCACCTCATGTTACCCTAACATCCTGTGTAGCTCCATTAGCATCAGTGGCATAGGCGGCGGGTGAAGTTTCTCCAGGGGGAAGCTAGCTCCCTGTCCCGCCTCTCTGACCCCAGCCCCGGCACCACTCCCCACATCCCTCCTCACCCTCCCGCCCCCGCGAGAGAGGGGGAGTGAAGAGGGGCATGGCAAGGACCTCTGGAGGGGGCGGGGGGGTGGTGGAGTGGAAGAGAGAAAGAAGATTCACCAGGCAGCAGCAGCAGGCGTTGGGAGCCTCAGGGAAGGGGCAGGGAGGAGAAGAGGTGGGGCCACCACAGCCCAGGTGTCTGGCAGCAGTGGCTGTGCCCCAGAAGGCTTAGCCTTGCCACCCTATTATACCCACTGCCCATGCAGTGGGGCTACAGGAGTTATTGAGAACAGGCTATAACTCACTGAGTGGCATGTGCACTCACATTTAAGAAGAAGGACGCTGAAGGCCAGTATAGCATACTAGCAACATTTCTGTTCAAAAGATAGAACATTCACACATCTTACCCCTTGTCCACAAATCTATGCACTGCATTCCTGAGAGCAGGAGGAGGAAATCTTGGCTGAGGATGTGGAGGGAGAGGAGGACCCAAATGCAGAGGAAGATTCGGAGGTCAGAGATACATACAGACAGGAGCTCTTCTCTGCCCCAGAGGAGACTAGCCAGTCACAGCTGTTGGAGCTTGGCGAAGTGCAAACAGGACAGAAGGCCCCTGGTAAGTGGCTTTGATTTGGGGAATAGCTGAAGCGAGTTGTTGGGGGCAGGAGGGTTGCAGAAAGCAGGCTTGTGTCTGTATGATGCATGTACCACCATGTGCCTAGTCTGAGCGGCAGAACAGGGTGTTGATTGACTCCCTCACTT
>NW_020692924.1:0-3798 GCF_002925995.2 Terrapene triunguis
AAGTCAATGGACCTATGCTGGTTTATACCAGGTGAAGATCTGGCCCAGTATCCTCAATAAGAACCAGCAGTTGGTGAGGTATAACCTTCTGGAGACAGTCTTGGTTATTCTCTAATCTTTTCTAGTTTACGTATTCAAATATATTAGTTTAACTATGACTAGATAAATATAAACAATCCTATATCTTTAGCACATTTATAGATTTATGTAAGTTCTTCCAAGTCATGGCTGTTTAATTTGACAAATCTCACAATATAATATCCCCTTCTATTTCGCATCCCTAACAACCTTCCCCATCCCCCAATGAACAAAATACCCTATCTAAAGCAGAGTTTTGAGCCCAAAAAGGAAGACACGCCAGAGACTCCATGAAGTACAATAGGGACTTCACTATTGCTTTTGATTTTACATTGAAGATGCTCAGATACTATGATTATGTGCAGCAGTATAAAACCGATAGATAGATTAGATAAAGACCTCAGTCATGCAATCAGGTCTGCCCAGGGGATTCCCTGTGCCTGCCTGGAACCTCACTACAGTCAAAGTAGTTACTCAATAAAAAGAATAAGTGATTATATACCCTAATTCTAATATCCATGCAAGGCTTTATCTTTTCTGCTTCAGCCAAGAATTGTAGAACACATCACATCTCAAGTGCTACCCGAATTATTGTAGCACTATTTAAGTAACATGCACATTATAGTGCCTTTTTTCCATGTGATAGTCATGTCCTGATAATGACCAGAAATAAAGGCCCCAATTACATCTTTGCTAGAAAAAGTAAGAATTTTATCAATGGCATATTTTAACATGAGAGCTTTTATTATCCAAGTTTCATTTTCTTTGTGTAGGGTGAGCTACAATTTATAAAACTTGCTTTTGGAGACTCAGATATTGTAGTGAAATAAATTTATTACTTTCCAGCTGACTGAGGCCTGCATGAAAATAGCATCAAAACTTACTTCAGCAAAAATTAGGTTAAAAAAGGAAGACAATAGCAGCACTTTGTAAGGGCAAAGCCAAATAATATGTTTAATGCAAACACCTCATTTTGGCAATAGTTTGCAGCCTTCTGCTTCATCAGACTTAACTTGTTCAACATACTTGCACTGTTAATTTATTAGTGATAGGCATCTTCAGCAATTGTTTTATATGCGCAGAAGCAGGGACTGAGCAAGGTAAAGATTTTGTATATAGATTGCTTACAAGCTGTATTTGCATTTTGAATAGAACATACAGTCCATTGTCCAGATTGGTACCTGAGTGTTAGAGCTTGAAAAGCTGAATTTAAAAGCATTTATGTTTCATTCAAACATAACACATATAGCTTATTATCTCTCTTTGTTCCAGGAGCAATGTGGCTTTCCATACTCTCTTATCTTTTTCTTAAAGGCATTTGCAATGTGTTGATGCTGGAAAAATTTAGACCTATTTTCTCTCCACAGTAGGGTTGCATACATACAAAATATTTGTTACTTACAATGTAGATTCCACACATTTATAATGTATATTTACGTAGCCATGTATTACATTTTAATGTGCTCTAATTTCACTTTAAACTTCTATCTGAGTTCTTAGGTAGGTAGGAAGATTCTCGTCCATACATGCAATATTTTATTTTCTTATGGCCAATTTATGCAGTTCTGTGCTCTAGAATATTATTTCATGCAAAATATACATGCTAAACCTGACACCCTTTAATAGTCTGCAAATTACAGACCATTGAAAAAACATCTGCTACATCAGAAACTGCAGGTTGACTTTCAGGTCCAGCTCCTGCTGTTGCATCTTTTCCTGTTGCAGCTCAAGTGGAGCCTGCTGCCTCTAACACTTCTTTTTTTTTATCACTTTACCTGTAAGTGAAGGTGAAATCATAGTCAGAGGGCAGGCCCTGGTTAAAGAATTGTGGGGCTTGTGTGCTATGGAATTTGGGGGACCCACCCCATCTTCCTTAAACTATAGCTCTGCTCCACTGGCTGCCAGGCCTGCGTGGCATGAACAGTATGCTGAGCTCCTGCACAGCCACTCAGCAAAACACCCCAGCCACAAATGCACCAACCGACAGATGCTCCCAAATGCCCCGCCCACCTCACATATACCCTAACAACCCTCCACTAGCCCCCACTTAGTCTGACAGTCCCCACACATATCCTTGCAGCCCGACATACATCCCACTCACCACAAGCCACAACATCCCCTCCACTGACCCCCAGCCTCTGCCCTCCTACACTCCACACTCACTCCTAGCCCCTCACCCACTGTCCCAGGACCTTCCTGGCCACTTATCAGCATGACCCCTCCCCCTCCCTTTTCCCTGCTCCAAGCTCAGTGTTCCACTCCCATCCCAGGCTGCCCCTCCCAATCCCAGATGCCCAACTCCACTGACTCCTATTGCCTGCCCCGCATTCATGTGCTCCCGTTGTTGCAAGGCATGGTCCTGAAGATGGGCAGCCAGGTCAAATTTGAGTGGGTGGCATTGTGAATTGGCACACAGGCTCATAGAACCACTCAGTTTTTTGTTTGCTGCCCAGTGGTCAGAATCCCCCCTAAAATGGGGTTTTTGTGCAAATTCACCAAGTGCACCTTGGTTAATCTGGGCCTGTCAGAAACTTACAGTCGCTATGGTACCTAGTTATAAAGCACACCACTTAACTCCAAATTTATCTTCTATTCTGCACAAGCCTGGAGTTCTCTCTTTCTTATTATAAATTAGTGGCAGACAAAATGCTGCAATATGAATTTGAGATTATAATACTATGGAAAATATTGTATATAGTACCAGTACGTGTTAAACTTCTCAAAGTATACGTGTTAAAATTAAACCCATATGTAGTTTCCATTTCTTCTGCGGCTTGTTTTCCTGTTTATTAATTGGGGGTATTTTATAAATCAGTAAATAAATATAGTAAACGAAAGAAAATGGAGTAGCTGATTAGAATTTGTTTTCCATGCACATCATAACAATGTAAAATGAATGGGAAACTGTCAACTTAGTATGTTGTAAACAAACACATTAATTTATCTATATTCTTGCCTAATGTTTTTACTTTTTGCATTTCTGTCAGCTTAGACACTGGAAATCAATAGTCATTTGCACTTTAGTTTATACACCGCTGCATTTTCAGGTTCCTGATGCTACAATTTGTGGGGTTCAGACAACGTTTGTTGCTGCTTTCATTAGATTATATATGTTTGTGGTAACAGTTCTGTTGGTCTAAAGTTTTATAAGGTTTTCTTTGTTTACATTTCTAATTTTGGGCTTATCATCTCTTTGAATGCTGTTAGTTCACCTGTCACATTGTCTGGAGTGGCTCAGGAGCAAGAGTGCTAACCTCAGGGCCAGGGCCGGCTCTAACTTCTTTGCCGCCCCAGGCAAAAAAGAAGAGCGCCGTCCCGCCGTAACACCCCCCCCACCCGAGTGCCGCGCCGCCGACACCCCTCCCCCCCACAGCACCGCGCCGGGCCGCCGAAACCCCCGCCCTGATTGCCGCTCCGGGTCGCCCAAAATCCCCGGAGCGCCAGGCCACTCAAACCCCCGAGTGCTGCGCCGGGCCGCCAAAACCCCCGCCTCCCCACCCGAGCGCCTTGCCGGTCCGCCCAAACCCCTGCCCCCACCCGAGCGCCTCGCCGGGCCGCCCAAACCCTCAGAGCGCCATGCCGCGCCGGGCTGGCCAACCCCCCGAGCGCCGGGCCAGGCCGGCCAACCCCCCAAGCGCTGGGCCGGGCCGCCCAAGGCCCCGGAGCGCCGCGCCGGGCTGCCCAAACCCCCGGAGCGCCACGCCAGGCCAGCCAAACCCC
>NW_020692924.1:3898-13153 GCF_002925995.2 Terrapene triunguis
AAAAAAAAAAAACCCTCAAGCGCCGCCCCGCAAACAAAAACAAAAACACCGCGAGCGTCCTCCGCCACCCCAACATTGGCCACCCCTTATAAGGTGCCACCCCAAGCACGTGCTTGGTCGGCTGGTGCCTGGAGCCGGCCCTGCTCAGGGCAGACTGTCAAAAGCAGGACACACACCCCAAACTGGTGGTATGTTTGACAATTAGATTTCACCAATCCAGTAACTAGGCTGACCAGATAGCAAGTGTGAAAAATCGGGACGGGGGTGGGGGGTAATAGGAGCCTACATAAGAAAAAGCCCCAAATATTGGGACTGTCCCTATAAAATCAGGACATCTGGTCACCCTACCAGTAACAAATGTGATCCCCAAGATCATTGTAACAGTCTTATCACTGAGTCACAGATAGTCCCTGTGGGCTGTCCAGTCTATCTTGCCACCCAGGCAAGCCGAACTTGGTGATAAATGGTCACTTAAACCAAAAATCACAAAATATTCAGGTTGCTCCCAGTCCCAAGAGACCAGACACTTACTCCCGGTTCAATGTATACCTTACAACTCATACAAAAGACAACGCAGGAAGCCCATCCTATAATAAACTTACTAAAGATATATGATTTAGGAAAAAAGAAATGAGTTATTTACATGCTAAAACAAGCATATATGCACAAATGAGATTCAGTCTGTGATTCAAAAGGTGGCAGAGATGTTGTAATCTGTCAGCATTTAATGTTTTTTTAGGGCTTAACCCAGGTTGACCCTGGAGATCTCTGCTTTTTGTTTCTTAGCTCCAGCCCTTGAGAGTCCAAACAGCAGAGATATGAAAAATCATGTTAGCTATTTCTATTTCCCTCTTTCAGCATTCAAACTGATTGTGCAGAAGGCCTTGTCCTGACTTCTCCATGGATGGATGGGGCAATTAATAAAGCTTCTGTCCTGTGATGGTCCTCTTCATTTTTGATAGCCCTCCTAGATGAGTGGGGAGAGCCACTCTTCCCATCTGAGTTCACAGGTTCAGAGTAGGCATTTTTACAATTATAAAACAAACTTATATTTTACCTTGTAGCATAGAATACAGACATTACTAGAAAGATTAATGCATGCAGCAATTTACAAGCATTTGCATAGAGTCTAAACCCTAAATACATTCTTATAAGACTAATACGTATTTTGAACAAAACTAACATACAAATGAGCTGGTTTGGTTTCCAGATATGAGTGCCAGTTCTTAGCTAACACCTACAGCCTTGGCTTAACTTGGTTTACCAGTGTCACACACTAGTTATAGCCTAAAAAAAAGATCAGTTATTGTCTACAGTTAAAGAACCTGAAGTCCTTTCTAAGTTCTTAGTGAGGCAGGAGTTACAATTGGACAAAACATTCACTAAAATCAATAGTGGTTTGCTTGAGTAAGGACTACAAGGTCTGCCCAAAATGCAGTTCTTTTGTGTACAGCTACTGGGGAAATATGGCATTGTGGGCGAGGTCTGCACCATGGGATGGGAGCAGGGACAGGAGTAAGGAGAAGCACAGGCACTGCAACTGAGATGCTCCTGAAAGGAGATAAGGAGTATATGAAGCCTCCAATCATTGGCCAGACATGTGAGGAGTGAGTGGCAGTATGACACACTCCTAAAAGAGCTGTCACAGAATGAGTTACCCCAGAGAGCCCTGGGAAGTATTCTGCCTCCTTGAGTACTCTGAGGCAAAATGCCTGTGGTGGTCTTCATAGGGTTGTCCAGCTTCTTGCTATCCCTTGCTGTGGGTTAAGTGCTATTAGCAAAATCTACCCCGAGTGTATTCTAAGCCACAGCTTCTTGCTTTAGAGAAAAAAAAATGTGTTTCTTTTTTATTATTCCTCTGAGCGCCACTGAGCCAGCATAGCTCTTGGAGTGAGATTGGATTCTAGTCTGGCTCATGAGCCATCAGCAGTTGCTCCCTACATTCCACATGCAGGATCAAATGCTATCTAAATTTACACCTGCACAACCCTATTAAAGATACTGGGATCCACTAAGAGCATAATTTTGTGTGCAGATTCTTGAAGATGAAAGAATAGAGCTTAACGTCCAGCTCTCAGGGTGACTATCAGTTAAACAAAAATTCCTTAAACTTTTAAACTGAGAAAATATGATGTCAAAATGACTGAGACACAATACAGTTATTTTTGAGAGTAGAACCATGCCTTAACAAAATCTCAAGCATTTATGGAATCCAATCCAAAACTGTGTATTACTATGTTGGCATATAATTAGTTTCTCTAGGTATTTTTGATCTATCAGTGAGCATCACCCCCTCACATTTGTCTCTCCCACCAATCTGTGTTTCTCCAGTTTTATGCTGGTGTAAATAGGCTCAGAATTTTGCAATGACTATGCTGTAACTCCATCATAAACAAAAGAAACCATACAGTACCTGGTATTACCATTAAAATGTTACATCCAGCTAATGCAGTCAATAAGAACCCTTGTAAATTCCCATTCCTACATGTCAATTCTTGCTCAATAAAAAACACATTATAAACTATCCTCTGTGTATAGGGATCTGTTAATGAGCCAGTGCTATCAGAAAGACCAGCAGCTTCAGATAACTCAGCAGGTACATAAGTCATACTCATATAATTTTTCCCCTTGTTAAGCTTTTTATAACAGATTTTTAAAGATTGCTACTGAAGATTTGTAGCAGTCTTGCTCTCTAGTAATTTGTTCCATTTATTGAGAACACTAGCTCTCATCACCCAGCAATATAGAAAACAAACAAGATAGACATTTTAATACGGTTTAAACAGTCAGGGTTCCAAATGAAAGGTTAAAACAAAAGTTTTAAGTACAAAAAATTATTTTTGCGGGATGGGAGGCATTGCTTATTTCACCTGATATGATTCTGTTATAGGATTGAATTCAGAAGACAGAGTCTGACTTTTTAGTTAGAGACTCCATTAGCATTTGCAAAGGAACTGTCATAAACTTTAATTCACAAAGTGAGGTTTTCTATGCAATCCATTGAAAGCAAAAATCTGACTTTGGCTACTTTCCCAAACCAAATTAGTACAAATCACAAAGTCGCAATTTATTCATCCTCATGAAAAGAAGTTGTCAAATGCTGATGATGTACAACAAAGCATGCTCGGTCCCCGTCTTCACATCACCCTCGCAACGGAATGACCTTTTAGAGGCAAACACTCTGGCTTACAGTTGCCAATGCAGTCAATCAGCAAAGATTACAAGATGCTGATCACATGTTTTGTTGCTCTGTATCTGTCTGTGGACTGATCCTGGAGCAGCAACACCTACTGATTTGTCTTCTGTACTTTTATATTGAGCTCCACAAAATCAGAATTTTTCACCTGTAGAATCAGGATATACTAAGTTTCCTTTATGTGCTTACCCAGGTTGAAATATCAGTTTCTTTTAGGCTATTGTGTAACTTGTGTTTTGGACTCCATTACATCAAATCCTTATGGATTGTGTTCTAGAATGATGAAACCAATAGCATTTATAGAGTCAAGGTTTTTTTTTAAAGGCAAAGTTTTTTTCAAATGACTTTGTTTTCCACTCTGGCCAGACTCCATATGCCTTAAATCAATACTCTGCTAGCAGAAGCATCTCAAGACCAGTGGCATAGAATGTGGACACCCCCCAGCTGCTTCTCCACAGCAAGATCCACCATCTTCTTGTGCTCCTTGACCTGCTTCACAACAGACAGCAGCCACAGCAGCAGCAGAAGATTCTCAGATGCACTGCCTCTGGTTACTGCAGTTAGTTTGTGGAAAAGATAGCAAGCAAAATTAATGAATGAATGGAGAAAATGGAGGGGGCAGAGAAAAGTATCTCTAATCTAGAGAGTGGGAGGCTATAACTTCATCAGAATTTTCCCCAATTCCAGCAAGAGGTTGTGAAAATGGTAAAGTGCCTAGGTGACAGAAAAACAGCTATGGAAGGAACAAACATTGTCGGTCTCCAGGAGGCCCCAACCTACAATCTGCTTTGGATAAATGACTCCCTGAGATTTTAAATATGGAATGCAAATACACCCATCACTTCATTAAAATCAACCAGTGTCATCATGCACTGGCCAAGAGCTGTTGTATTGTGGCTTCACAACTTCACAGATCAGGTGAAAATCCTAGCAGCATCATGGATACAAGAGCAATGAGAATACAAGAGTAAAATTGGTTTTCTTGTTTGTTTTTGGTTGTGCTGAGGTGTTCACACCACACCAGTCCTGAAGGGGTTAGCATTGGCTAGATGGGCCAGTTAACCTCATAGGCTGCACCTGGAGGGGAGCCCAGAGCTCAATAATGCTTAATTAAGCATGAAGCTCACTGGGTAGGAACTGGTGGGGGGCTTTGATAAAGCTGAGAACAGCAGGGGAAAATAGTCTTTAGTCATTTCCTGACAGAAGGGAGGTTTGTTAGAGATGACAGGTTCTGGTAAGACGCCAAAGGGCAAAGTAACCACAGGGAGCAAAGGAAGCCCGGATGGGTGGTAAATCCAGAGGTGCCAGAGGATAGAAGGAGGGAGTAGGACAGAGCCCAAGAAGATAACAACCAGGTCTGGGAGCAAGTAAACCATAGTTGTGGAGCATAGGGTCCCTGGGCTGGAAACCGGAGTAGATGGTAAGACCAGGTTTTCTACCAGCCACTAGGGAAGTGGCACAACCTTGGATATAGACTGGCAGACTAGAATGGAGGACTGCCTGGAATGGCAGAGAGACAGCGTATCCAGATAGCCATTGACAGACCCCGGAAGGAGGCCGGAGGCCGAGTCACAAAGAAGATGACTACCCTGAGTCCTGGAGTGTGAGACTGAGACAATGGCTGAGTGATGAAAGGAACAGGCATTAAACTGTTGAGCTAATCCCCAGATGAGCTATGAGGAGGCATGCCAGTGGTGAGTAGTAAGCCCCGTACATTGGTGTTCAAGATTTTTCTCCCCAGTTGTGGAAAGAAAGAATGGCATGTGCTGAAGTCAAAAACTCCCTGATGGGTAAAGGCTTTAATTGTGCCCTCCTGTATCCAGCAGTGCTAAAAGGTCTAGAGGATGATGTGGCGCATACATTCGATAAACCCAGAGAAATAGCAACCTTGATCCAACAGAAGCAAGCCATGGTCTGTGAGTATAAAGGAGCCTGAAACTCAAAATACAAAGAATCCCTCTATTTGCTCAAAATTGAATGGCACATTTATTCCCTGTCATAGTTTAAAACTACAAGTTATGTCATGCAAGCTCTTACTGCATCAGTGGGTGGGGTGGGATGGGGACTGTGTTCAAGTTTTCCCTCCTTTCTATATCTTATGTACATTACTGTTTTGCCCAGCTTCTGTTATCACCTTTTTTATGTCGCAGATCCTATATCTAGTCACTGTTCTTATGGCTGTTACATTGGCCATGTTTTGCAATGAGGAGTCTTCCCTATCCCACGCTGGATTTTAACACAGATGAATTGATATATTCTGAGTGACAGGTTCTGATTGTTATTTTCAATCCATCTCTCTCTGGATGAGGTGGGAATGATTATATTTCTTGTAATGAATCCCAGATTGAACTGTATAGTGTTAGTTTACCTTAGAACTGTATGCTAGACAGTGGTTATTACATGAGACTAAGACAGAATCAATGCAAAGTGTGGTTTATTTTAACTGTCATATTGAGACTCCTTAACCTTTTCAACAGAAGCTGCTTGTTTTGGTTTTTCGATTTGTTTTGCGGGGGTTAAGGGAAAGTTTCTTTAATAATGTCTTGCTTATGCAAATCATCATTGTTTAAATGAATGGGGACAGGAAGGGAAGAATATGTATTATTAATTTCTAATACACTTACTATATAAAATATAAGGCCCTGCTTATTCGTATATAAACTCTGTAGATTTTGGAAGAGTGAGACTGACTCCTGCATTGCACCCAACTGGATGCCAGCTCTCTTGGTCACAGGCAAGTAGTTTCTACTTGGCATCCTCTGAAATATTTTGCCCTCTGAACTATAAAGTTTAGTCTGAAAGATAGAGGAAAGAAGTTGTGATGGTGGTGTGGTGTGGTTTTGTGTGTGTGTGTGTGTGTGTGTGTGGTGTCTGCACTGACACCTATTCATACATGCAGAGGTTTATTTGCTTTCCTTTTTCTCCAAAATTAGTATTTGGGTACAAAAACTTGGGCATGTATGACCGAAAATAAAAGAAAAAGTTGCTCTAATTTTCTGTATGGGCACGGAAGGCATGATGTTTCTAGTGTTAAGCAAGGTGTCAGTGAAAACCCTTATAACAGGGCACCTGTACACTAGTGAAATAGTTGGACAAATTTAGGAGACCTATATATGGACACCTTAAGGAAGCAAGAAATATTTTTGTGGAGTCTTGCATTCCTAACTTGGAATGTTAAAAATATATAGGGACATAGGATTTATCATTCCTGATCAGTCTATCTAACATATGGCATCCTGATTTCAAAAGCAGACCATTCTCAAAGTTTAAGAGTAAACCTCCCCCCAGAAAATAAAACAAAATTCAGACCAACAGCCCAATAATACATCTAGCCAATTCTATGCATTGGTAGGCATGGATGGGGAGGGAATGTCTTTCTGACCATTAGGCAATCATTTGACACACTGAAGCATGAGATTTGATTACCCTTATTATCTTAGCTTGCATAGATATAAATGTTATGAATGGTCATAAAATTAGCCTCCTGGTATTTTTTTTTTTAAATCAGCTACAGCATTTCTCTCTTTGGTCTCATAGGGCAGTCACTGAACACCTGCAGTGCTCTTGCTATTTTTTGTTCTTTTGTATAGGCAACTATAGGCTACATAAAGAACTATTGATTATTCTGGGCTTGTCCATCTTGAGATAAATCTTTTTTAATCCAGCTGTTGGCTGGATTCACATTGAATCACTGTTTCCAGGGCTTTGAAAGAGTAAGATTTCTTTAATTGCTCTTAACCTTCCTCCCCCCTCCATTTTTATCTAATGGTCACCTATTGTAACTTGGATGAAGGCAATTTTGACACTGATCAAATAACATTTTTTGAAAAACTTACCAAACAGTTTTCTGTTAAATACACAGGTAGTTGGAAGGTCACAAGTTGAGTTCCATGTAATTTTGTGCAGTTATTGTTCATAAATCTTGTTGAAACATGCAGAAAAGTTTGCATTTTTAAAAAAATTCAACCAATGTATAAGCTGATCAAAAATAGCAAAAATGCATATTTACAAAAATGCAAACTATTTTCATCAAAAATTCAAAACATGTTGACAAGCTCTAATTATATAAATAACCAGTCTCTATTCAACCCTAAGTTGATTGTATCTAGTTTGCATATCAATTCAAGCTCAGCAGTTTCTTGTTGGAGTCTGTTTTTGAAGCGTTTCTGTTGCAAAATTGCCACCCGCAGGTCTGTCATTGAGTGACCAGACAGATTAAAGTGTTCTCCTACTGGTTTTTGAATGTTATGATTCCTGATGTCAGATTTGTGTGCATTAATTCTTTTGCGTAGAGACTGTCCGGTTTGGCCAATGTACATAGCAGAGGGGCATTGCTGGCACATGATGGCATATATCACATTGGTAGATGTGCAGGTGAACGAGCCCCTGATGGCATGGATGATGTGATTAGGTCCTATGATGATGTCACTTGAATAGATATGTGGACAGAGTTGGCATCGGGCTTTGTTGCAAGGATAGGTTCCTGGGTCAGTGTTTTTGTTCAGTGGTGTGTGGTTGCTGGTGAGTATTTGCTTCAGGTTGGGGGGCTGTCTGTAAGCGAGGACTGTTCTGTCTCCCAAGATCTGTGAGAGTGCGGGATCATCTTTCAGGATAGGTTGTAGATCTTTGATGATGCGCTGGAGAGGTTTTAGTTGGGGGCTGAAGGTGACAGCTAGTGGTGTTCTGTTATTTTCTTTGTTGGGCCTGTCTTGTAGGAGGTGACTTCTGGGTACTCGTCTGGCTCTGTCAATCTGTTTTTTCACTTCAGCAGGTGGGTATTACAGTTTTAAGAATGCTTGATAGAGATCTTATAGGTGCTTGTCTCTGTCTGAGGGATTGGAGCAAATGCGGTTGTATCTTAGAGCTTGGCTGTAGACAATGGATCGTGTGGTGTGTCCTGGATGGAAGCTGGAGGCATGTAGGTAAGTATAGCGGTCAGTAGGTTTCCGGTACAGGGTGGTATTTATGTGACCATCGCTTATTAGCACAGTAGTGTCCAGTAGTGTGGCTTGTGTGGATTGATCTAGGCTGAGGTTGATGGTGGAATGGAAATTATTGAAATCATGGTGGGATTCCTCAAGGGCTTCTTTTCCATGGGTCCAGATGATGAAGATGTCATCAATGTAGTGCAAGTAGAGTAGGGGCGTTAGGGGACAAGAGCTAAGGAAGCGTTGTTCTAAGTCAGCCATAAAAATGTTGGCATACTGTGGTGCCATGCGGGTACCCATTCAACATAACATTCAAAAACCAGTAGGAGAACACTTTAACCTGTCTGGTCACTCAATGACAGACCTGCGGGTGGCAATTTTGCAACAGAAAAGCTTCAAAAACAGACTCCAACGAGAAACTGCTGAGCTTGAATTGATATGCAAACTAGATACAATCAACTTAGGCTTGAATAGAGACTGGGAATGGCTGAGCCATTACAAACATTGAATCTATCTCCCCATGTAAGTATTCTCACAGTTCTTATCAAACTGTCTATACTGGGCTATCTTGATTATCACTTCAAAAGTTTTTTTTCTCTTACTTAATTGGCCTCTCAGAGTTGGTAAAACAGCTCCCACCTTTTCATGCTCTCTGTATGTGTAAATATATCTCCTCAATATATGTTCCATTCTATGCATCCGAAGAAGTGGGCTGTAGCCCATGAAAGCTTATGCTCAAATAAATGTGTTAGTCTCTAAGGTGCCACAGTACTCCTGTTCTTTTTGCGGATACAGACTAACATGGTTGCTACTCTGAAACCTGTCATGAATAAGTGAGATTAGGGTTACCATATTTTGAGCCTCCAAAAGGAGGACACTCCACGGGGCCCCGGCCCCGCCCCCAGCCCCCCCCCCACACCACCCGCCCCAACTCCGCCCCTTCCCCAAAGTCCCCGCCCCAACTCCGCCCCCTCCCCTGCTTCCCGCGAACATTTGATTCGCGGGAAGCCTGAAGCAGGTAAGGGGAGTGGGGGGGGGGGAGGCACGGCCCAGTCTGGCCCCCCCGGCGTCTCCAGCCTGGGTCGGCTCGGGCTCTGGGGTGCCGGCCCTGGGCCAGCCCCCGGCCGAGCA
>NW_020692925.1:0-6943 GCF_002925995.2 Terrapene triunguis
CCAAATCAAATATACTGATCCACTGTAACTTGCTGTAGAAAAAGTAGGATAAAATTGAGCAAGAAATGCTTCCCAGGGGTTATCAGGACTGGAATTGCAATTTTCAACAGCCATTGCCTTTTTTTTGTTTGTGTAAAAGGAAGACAGTGATATTGCATTGGCAAATTCCCCATACAAAGAAAGAGTGGAACAAAAGAATAATAAAGGCACCTCAACTTTTCCTCATTTATGTAGGACAGTCTTATAATATGCATCCAGATATTCTCCAATCACACAAGCTGAAAATTGTTCCACTTTACTGCAGTTCTGTAACCATATGGGAACCAATCCTGTCTGTGTTCTGTGCACATCTAAAATTCCTGCTCAATGACCTGCCGTGGGAGCGAGTTACCAGTGACCCAGGGCTGCGGCGGATGGAGGGTGCAGGTGGGGGTGGGAGAGAGCCCAGGGCTGGGGCGGCAGGAGGTGTGTGTGGGGGCAATGGTGGGGAGGAATGAGGGAGCCCAGAGCTGGGGCGGCAGGGGGTGGGGGTGGGGGGAGAGCCCAGGGCTGGGGCAGCAGGGGGGTGCGGCGAGGAGCCCAGGGCTGGGACGGGGGGGCAGCCAGAATTTTTTTTGCTTGGGGCGGCAAAAAACCTAGAGCCGGCCCTGCTCAGTGGGCTCTCTCTGTGGGCCACCGCTAATCCTTCCCCTCTCACTTCCTCTATTTCCCTCCCACTGTTCTGTCTGTGTGAGTCTTCTCTAGTCTTCCCTCTGCATTTCCTTTGCTGTAGAAACTCCCAGTTCTCTTCTCTCCAAACCCCTGCCCCTTCATCAGCTAAAAATGATTAGCAATGAAACAGTTAATGATGACACTGAAGTGTCATCACTGGGCTTCAGAGCTGAAATTCTAATCACACTAACAGAGGGGTGAACTCCCCCGACTCCCAAGTCACGGTTCCAGGCTGGCTGCAGACTGAGGCAGCCCACCTTGCACTGGTTTAACATGTTTATTATCTGGGTATAGGAATAGAGAGCAAACTGATCAAATTTGCAGATGACACAAAGCTGGGGGGTTGCCAACACTTTGGAGGATGGAGCTAAAATTCAGAGGGATCTTGATAAATCGGAGAACTAGGCTACTGAAAACAAAATGAAATTCAACAAAGACAAATGTAAGGTGCAACACTTAGGGAAGAAAAACCAAACACACAAATACAAAGGCCTTGGCTACACTCGGGACTTCACAGCGCTACCGTGGCAGCGCTGTGAAGCGCGAGTGTAGTCATGCCGCCAGCGCTGCGAGAGAGCTCTCGCAGCGCTGTATGTACTCCTCCTCTCCGAGGGGAGTAGCTTGCAGCGCTGCGAGCGAGCGTGCAGCGCTGCAGGCTCTGATTACACTGGCGCTTTACAGCGCTGTACTCGCTGTGCTCAGGGGGGTGTTTTTTCACACCCCTGAGCGCAGCAAGTTGCAGCGCTGTACAGCGCCAGTGTAGCCAAGGCCAGAATGGAGGCTAACTGGCTTGGCAGCAGCACTGCTGAGAAGGATCTGGGAGTTGTGGTGGATCACAACCTCAACGTGAGTCAGCAATGTGATGCTGTTGCAAAAAACAAAACAAACAGATGCAATGTTATGTTGCAGTAACAGAGGCATAGCATGCAAGTCATGGGAGGTGATAGTGCCGCTTTACTCGGTGCTGGTTAGGTCTCAGCTGGAGTACTGGGTCCAATTTTGGTCACCAATGTATAGAAAGGATGTAGCGAAACTGGAAAGGATACAGAGGTGAGTGACAAAGATGATCAAGGGGATGGAATACAGCCATGTGAGCATAGGCTGAAGGAACTGGGTCTGTTTAATTTGGAAATGAGGAGATTAAAGGGGGACATGACTGCAGTCTCCAAATACTTGAAAGGATGCCATAAAAAAGATGGAGAAAAGTGGTTCTCTCTTGCCACAGAGGGCAGGACAAGAGGCAATGGGATCAAATTACAGCAGAGCAGATTTAGATTAAACCTCAGGGAAAACTTCCTAACTGTAAGAACAGTAGGACAATGGAATAGACTGTCTAGGGAGGTTGTAGAAGCTCGTTCACTGCAGATTTTCAAAAAGGAGGCTGGAGAGCACATAGACTTTCATTTTTCCAGGTTGGTGCTCCACCCCGCACTCCGCCCTGAGACCCCACCCCCACTGTGCCCTTTCCCTCAAGGCCCCACCCTTGCTATGCCTCTTCCCACCCCACTCTGCCCCTTCCCTGAGGCCCCGCCCTCATTCCACCTCTTCCCACCCTCGCTCCAACCCCTCTTCCTGCCTCCCTCCACCCACCAAACAGCTCATTGGCAGGGCCAGCTGCACAGCTGATCGACGGGGCTGGCGCAACAGCTGTGGCTAGTGGGTGCTGAGCACCCACTATTTTTTTTCCATTGGTGCTCCAGCCCAGGAGCACCCACTGTGACAAAGTTCCTCCTATCTTGGTGGGTCCTGCACTTATTGGCGGATTTTCTTGCCTCATAGATTCACCATGTGGGTTGGGGAACAGCCCAGAGACCTTCCCCTCTGGGAGAACCCACAGTCCAGGTCAATTGGGAGGTTTGGGGGGAACCCAGGCCCACCCTCTACTCCGGGTTCCAGCCCAGGGCCCTGTGGACTGCAGCTGTCTATAGTGCCTCCTGTAACAGCTGCATGACAGCTACAACTCCCTGGGCTACTTCCCCATGGCCTCCTCCAAACACCTTCCTTATTCTCACCACAGGACCTTCCTCCTGGTGTCTGATAACACTTGTGCTCCTCAGTCCTCCAGCAGCATACCCTCCCAGCTCCTCATGCTCCCACCACAAACTGAAGTGAGCTCCTTTTTAAAACCCAGGTGCCCTGATTAGCCTGCCTTAATTGATTCTAGAAGCTTCTTCTTAATTGGCTCCAGGTGTCCTAATTAGCCTGCCTGCCTTAACTGGTTCTAGCAGGTTCCTGATTACTCTAGTGCAGCCCCTGCTGTGGTCACTCAGGGAACAGAAAACTACTCATCCAGTGACCAGTATATTTGCCCTCTACCAGACTCCTGTACCCCACTGGTCTGGGTCTGTCACACCACAGAGTCGGTGCCTATGCTGGATACCCATCTGTCTTGGATGGTTTAGACACAACAAATCCTGCACTGTGGCAGGGGTTAGACTAGGTGACCTTTGCAGTCCCTTTTAACCCTATGGGTCTATCATTCTAGGGTTACACGCACTCCACTTTTGGAAAGATATCTGCAGCCACCAGGGTCAGAAACTTGTATTTAATTAAATAAATAAATAAATAAATAAATAAATAGTAAGCTGAGATTGTGCACAGCCAGGATATGTCATATGGGCCACACGAACACACCTTGGGGACAGGCTCTGGCCTGCGGGGCTGTTTTCTTGACAGCAATATTCAGCGGCTCCCAGGGAAGTTGGAAATCTATCACCATCAGAAATAACGAGGCTGCTACAGAACTGGAAAGAGCTTTAGGAAACAGCTTTGACTCAAACATGGCCCCACTCACAGAAATATTCTCAGGCACTTGGTTCAAGTCCAATCTGAGGGACCCCAGAACAGCTTGGATCCCTGATAGGCTTAAGGCCCCACATCGCTCCCCACACCGCTGAGGTAAAAGCTGAAAGCAAAGAAACAGGACCAGGCAGTCCCTGCAGTACACGGGCTCAGGTAAGTGGGGAGAGAGATGAATTTAGACAAAGCCATCAAGTGCGCTGTGATATGAGGCCAAGCAGAGCTGGCTGGTTGCACTGCAGGCACACAAGCAGGCAGGCCTCTGGCTCTGAACTGGAGACGGCTGCTTCTGAAGCAGGTGTTGGCAAACAAACCCGCATTGATTTCTCAGCTTCCCACAGTGAGGCTGGCAAAACAGAACAAGGGACACACGGCCAGTATCCGTCCCTGCGGACTTGACACCTGGGACTGTCTGCACTGGGAAAACGCATCATGTTAGGAAATAAATTCACTAATGTGTCTAATTAACACAGATTAGCACTTAGTGCAGACAAGGACTGGTCATGTTTATAAAGGTGGGTAAATGAGTCCCTCCAGAGTTAGTCCCCACGAGCTATCATGTTTTTTAAATACAACCTGCCCTATCTACGTAAAATGCCAAGTCATGTTCAACATGTTATGTGAACATGTGAATTAACCCATTTTCTAACATTATCATTTTCCCAGGACAGACTGGGCCTGTAGGGGAAGTGAACTCCACTGGATCTAGGTTCCTGAGGGCCCAGGCACAAAAACAGCCACTATTAACATCTAAATCTGTAAGACCTCCTTCAGGGACACTGCATAGGAGTTCCCTGCCTTTTAGGTAGGTACATCTTGGGGTCTGAGCAGGTGACAGTGTCCCATGACCCAGATATCACTCCTCACTCCCATATCAATCCCAAAGAAATCAGCATCAGCATCAAACACACGCTGTCTACTGAGGACCGTTGCACCAGCCAGAGTGACCATGTTGATGGCGTCACACCAGGCATCATACAGTGAAGTTCCCAGATCTGGCTCAATCCTGCAAATCTATGAATCTCTGGCGTGTCCCTACGGGTGGCGCCAGGTAGGATGAGGACTGAGAGGTCTGCTATGGAGTGATCGTTTTGTGAAAAGTGTTCGCCCCTGGGTGATAGTGTTTTTTGTCTTTCATCATTTTCCTGCATGAGATCATTTGAGAGTGTTGTGGTTGTCTGGTTTCACCCACACAGTTGTTGCTGGGGCATTTAGTGCACTGGATGTCGTATACTTCATGTTGTGGTAGGCATGTGTAGGACCATGGATCTTGAAAGGTGAATTGTGCGGGTATTGATCATCATAGCAGTGGAGAATGTCATGTAGAGAACCTGCTTCAATAGGGACACACTCAAAAAACCCCTGTATCACAAACCCCTAGTTGTCACCTACCACCCCACACTGGAATCCATACAGGGTATCAAACAATTACAACCCGTATTTGACAGGGACCACATTCTGAAGGAAATCTTTCTTGAACCCCCTCTTCTGGGCTTCGAACAACCCCCCAACCTCTCCAAGCTCATCATCAGAAGCAAGATCTCCACAGAACAGGACACAACTCAAAGCAGTGATCATAGACCAGACCCAATTATAACATCGGATGCAAAACCTGCAGACACATCTCCACTGCTCCGATGATCAACACCCCCACAAAACATCTTTCAAGTTCCATGGTCCTACACATGCCTATTACAACATGTGCTGTACCTCATCCAGTGCACTGAATGCCCAATAACAACTGTGTAGGTTAAACCAGATAATCACTATGCTCTCGAATGAACTCACACAGAGAAGTGACAAAAGACAAAATCACCCATCGGTGAACACTTTTCACAAAATGATCACTCCATATCTGACCTCTCCGTCCTCATCCTCAAAGGATAACAGCACAACACCGTCAGAAGACAAGCCTGGGAGCTTAAATTCATAACTCTGCTAGACACTAAAAATCATGGACTTAATAAAGACACTGGATTTGTGGCTTATTAGAACAATCTTTAACCCTTTTTTGTCCTATGACTGCTGTAGGGGTGTTAACTGGCCACTTCACCTTGAATGGTCTCTCACAATATGTGTTAACTACTGATGCTAAACCATCTGTTCCACCTTATATTTAGCTGTGCCACCTTTCCCAGGCCTGAAGAAGAGCTCTGTGTAAACTCGAAAGATTGTCTCTCTCCTCAACACAAGTTGCTCCAGTAAAATACATTACCTCACCCATCTTCTCTCTCTAATACCTTAAACTGTCACTAGATGGTGGTGTAGCTAGTCCTTTTATACCATTGCATTCTTACAGAATAGGAATGTCTCCAGCCAAAAGGTTACTCTCAAAAAGGGAAACAGCACATACACAGAGATGCTATTTGTGTGTTAAATTGCAGAGCAGTGTGATCAGTAATTGTATCCTTCACCTTTGACCATTTCCTCTGCCATCTACCCACTAACTGTCCACTTGGGACTTAATCTAAACAGACCCCCTAAGCAGCTTCCAACAGCTGCCTAAAAACAAAAAAACAACCATCTAGGAAAATAATCCCCTGCCTCCAAATCACTCCTGCCTGTCAAGAGTCAGTCCTGGAGCAGGATTTGCTCTTCTGTACATAAACGTGTCCTGATCTCTCATGGACCTACAGAGCTAGAAACAGGCGTTTTATCTCATTGGAATAGGAAGCTTCCCAAATTCCCAGCACTCCCTCCCAGCCCCGGAAGTGACAGAGATAACAAGACTGGAAAATCTGATGTGCAGAAAAACTCTTTTAGGATTGTTTCAGAAGTTGTGCAGGGCTCCCTGGCTGTTTACAGGCAGTGGGATGTGAGGAATAGTCCCAAGGCATTTTTCTTAAACTTTCTAAAAGTTTCATAAACCATTTCTCTGTAACACAAGCGGTGCCCGCAGAGTACGTGATGGTGGCCGTGTGCCCTATGGATCCATAGGACATAGTTTTATCTGCCCTCAGGTGAGATGGCCTAGAATGGTGGATCTGCCACCCAGCAGTAATGGGGGTATGCTAAAACCTCTATGCCACAAACACCATATATATGTGCTCTCAGTACTGCAGTGATGAGATCCCAATATAAATATCTGGCTAGATAGACAGATGTGTTATGGATTTTGTGTAACTGAAACAAACTTCAGTTAACGCTTAAATCCAGGCCAACTCTTTCACCGGACACTGTTGTTCAATAACTGAAGCCCAACAGCATGAGCCATGGCCAGAACATATAAATGTGCATCCGCTCTGTGATGTTTAACAGCCTTCAGGAGCCAGCATGGTCAGGAGGGAATGCACAATGGCATTTTTATGAACTGCATGAACAGCCAGCTCAGACTGAGACTTTTGGAGTGCATCGCATTCACACTGACTGTGCTGAGGGACCTAACGGTGATCTGCAAGGGGAAAGAGACATTGAGCCTCATGAGTCTGTGCTC
>NW_020692925.1:6953-9038 GCF_002925995.2 Terrapene triunguis
TAATGGAGAGAAGCAGCAAGATTAATCCCATACATTGGATTGGTTGTGACTTATTTGCCTGATTTGAAAAGAGGCCAAAAGGACCTGAGTCTCCTCGCTGGCGATAGCCCCCTGCTCGGCCAATCAGCACTGAGACTCTGAGGGGCGGGAGGCTGAGAGGTCTCACCAGATGTCCCAAAGGACGGCCCAGGTCACCATCAGAGGGGCTCACTCTCAGATCCAGCCTCACCTCTTTGTGAGGACCTCCCGCAATGAGAGCAACCCCCCGTCCCTCACCCACACTCCACACACACCCCTTCTTGGTAGAGGGAGGGAAGCCGGGGAAAGGGGGAAAAGAAGCAAGAGAAGAGGAGAAAGGAGGGAGGAAAGAGGAAAAGGGAAACCAAAAAGGATAAACCCCAATGTCCCCAGGGATTCCAAGTGTCAAAGTCCTAGGCAGGAAATCAAATTCGGCCACCTTAAGCCAGTGTTTTCTGGGCCTAGAATGCTGCCTACACCAGGGGGATCAGACTGAACAGGTTCCAAACCAATCTGAGCTTCTTTCTTGGAAAAGAGAAGTTTGTTTTCGGCACAATCAGTGGTAGGAAAGGAGAAAACTTCACAGAGGTTCCTCCTCATGCTCACATCTGTGAATCCTAATTCTCTCTCAGTCTTCGAGGAGAGACCTCGCGAAGGAGACTTGCGGCAGCAAAGCCGGGGGGGTCTCAGAGACTGGCCTGGCCCTGCACCTCTGTCCTGCCCGGCTGATGTCAGGGTCTCTCTGTGAGGTCACCCCCTCCCCACCACCTTTGCCCAATAGGCCGAGTTCCTGCAACAGGCCTTTGTGATGTCACTGCCACCACCACCCCTCCCCTCAAAGCTGAAGTCCTGCCCCTGGCCAGCCTCGTTGGGTGTTTGTTTCCCCTGGATCTAGGGTTGCCAACTTTCTGACCCAACAAAACTGACCACCTTTGCCCCGCCTCATCAAGGACAGAATGCAAGTCTGAGTTCACTCACCAACCCCCTGAAACATGTCAGTGCCCCTGAGAAAACCGGACCCCTGCTATTGGAACGAGATGCTGGAGATCTGAATGGGAAAGGGACTGTCTGAATTGTCAAGATGGGGAACGAACAACAATCTACAGTAATGTCATTAACACAAACACACTCCAATCCTGCTCCAGCCGGAAGGGAAATGGGCAGGAATTCCTGCTGTCCTGCAATGGACACACTTACAGCCCCGCACAGCAGTGAGTGGGCCGGGGAGGCTGGTCTGAGCAACCAATGTGAAGCAGGGCGACCCGGCCCCAGCCTGCTCCACTCTGCGGCTCCCAGCATCGCTTGGAGAAGGGGTTTTGGGGGAAGGGTGGATGGGGGGGGGGCAGGGGGGGGAGAGGTGGGGGGGCAGAGCAGGGGTGGGAGCTTGGGGGAGGGTTGCAGTGGTGGTGGAGCAGGGGCAGGAAGAGGTGGGGATGGGGCCTGGCATGGACAGGGGGTTGTCCCAGGCCCCGCACCCCCTAAGGATGGCCCTGGTCGCGGTAACCAGGTAACCTTCCTCCCCAGCGTCTGCATGTTCACGTCACCATAATTTGGGGCACCACTGGGACAGCAGGTAAGGGACGGCCCTGGGGGTCGCAGACTCTGGTGAGGGGGGGATGCAGGGTGCTGCTGCACATTGGCAGGCCCTGTCTGGAGCTGTCCCCCAACCCCAGGGCTGCACATCTGCAAGAAGCCCATCTTCCCTCTTGGGGTCAACCTGACGCCCTCACCCCCAGGACTGAGTCCTTCTCCAGCCCCCTTTCCTGAAGGGCTGTGACGTGGGCTCTGGGGGTTAAGAAACTCCTCCCTCTGTCCAGGTGTCCCTGACACCAGCAGCGTTCTTTCCGCTGCTTCCTTTGTGCTGCCAGGCAAGGGGAAGACACCCCCGGCCCCAGCCAGCCAGGTCATTTCCATCTTCACACACAGGCATGTTCAGCCGGAAGACTCCTTGGATTCAAACCCTTGGCCCTTACAGAGGCAGGGGCTGAATTTTGCCTTAAAGAGATACCGTCCTTTTCCACAAGTATGTCTAGGGTTACCATCCGTCCGTATTTCCGCGGACATGTC
>NW_020692926.1:0-2360 GCF_002925995.2 Terrapene triunguis
ATCGGTTCGAGAGAAAAGGAAACGAGAGAGAGTCATTCCTGATCTGTATTAGGGACAAATTTCACAAGGCAATCACGCTTCAAAAGACATTAGTATTGTCTGCTTGTCTTTTGGAAGAGATGTGTGGCGACGACAGAGGAAAGGAAACAGAACACCAGGTCTGTGGTAACCAGAAAGCCCAAAAGCCTCAAGCCAAAAAGCCTCTCAGGGAATTTTCCCTGAGGTTTTTATTATCTTCTACTTCCCTGTTTACAACACTTCTAAGGGTATGTCTACACTACGAGGGTAGTTCGATTTTACTTAAATCGAATATGTGGAATCGATATTGCAAAGTCGAACGTGTGTGTCCACACTAAGGAGAGTAATTCGACTTTGTGAGTCCACACTAACGGGGCAAGCGTCGATATTGGAAGCGGTGCACTGTGGGCAGCTATCTCGCAGTCCCCGCTGCCCATCGGAATTCTGGGTCGAGCCGCCAATGCCTTCTGGGTAAAAAAATGTGTCGTCATCCGTCCGTCCCTCCCTCCCTGAAAGCGCCGGCGGGAAATCAGTTCGCGCACTTTTCTGGTCAGTGACAGCGCGGACGCCACAGCACTGCGATCATGGATCACGCTGCGACCATCGCTGCAGTTGTGGCCATTCTCAACACCTCGCAGCTTATCATACACCTTTCCCTGAGGCAGATGCAGAGAAATCAGGCGAGGAGGCTACGACACCGCCGTGATGGCCTGAAGTCGGAGAGTAGCACAGAGCTGTCAGAAACCACGAGCCCCAGCGCCCAGGACATCACGGTGGCAATGGGTCATGTGGATATTGTGGAACGGCGATTCTGGGCCCGGGAAACAAGCACGGACTGGTGGGACCGCATAGTGCTTCAGGTCTGGGATGAATCCCAGTGGCTGCGAAACTTTCGCATGCGGAAGGGGACTTTCCTTGAACTTTGTGAGTTGCTGTCCCCTGCCCTGAAGCACCAGAATACCAGGATGAGAGCAGCCCTCACAGTTGAGAAGCGAGTGGCCATAGCCCTCTGGAAGCTTGCAACGCCGGACAGCTACCGGTCAATCGCGAACCACTTTGGTGTGGGCAAATCTACCGTGGGGGTTGTTGTGATGCAAGTAGCCAACGCAATCGTGAAGGTACTGCTCTCAAAGGTAGTGACCCTGGGAAACGCGCAGGTCATCATAGATGGCTTTGCCGCGATGGGATTCCCAAACTGCGGTGGGGCTATCGATGGGACTCACATCCCTATCCTGGGACCAGACCACCAGGCCAGCCAGTACATCAACAGAAAGGGCTACTTTTCAATGGTGCTGCAAGCACTGGTGGACCATCGGGGATGTTTTACAAACATCAACGTCGGATGGCCGGGCAAGGTTCATGACGCTCGCGTCTTCAGGAACTCTGGTCTGTTTAGACGGCTGCAGGAAGGTATTTACTTCCCAGACCACAAAATAACTCTTGGGGATGTGGAGATGCCTACAGTCATCCTCGGGGACCCAGCCTACCCGCTAATGCCCTGGCTCATGAAGCCCTATACTGGCGCCCTGGACACAGAAAAAGAACTGTTCAACTACCGGCTGAGCAAGTGCAGAATGGTGGTGGAGTGTGCTTTTGGCCGTCTCAAAGGGAGATGGAGAAGCTTACTGACTCGCTGTGATCTCAGCGAAACCAATATCCCCATCGTTATAGCAGCTTGCTGTGTGCTCCACAATCTCTGTGAGAGCAAGGGGGAGACCTTTATGGCGGGGTGGGAGGTAGAGGCAAATAGCCTGGCTGCTGATTACGCCCAGCCAGACAGCCGGGCAATTAGAAGATCCCAGCGGGACGCGCTGTGCATCCAGGAGGCTTTGAAAGCAAGATTCCAGACTGAGCAGGCTAACCGGTGACTGTTAAGTTTGTGGACACAGATGCTGAACCTGCCCCCGTTTCTTTACCCAGTTCATTTTGACTATCCTCTCCAGTTACATACCCCCTTCACCCCCTTCCCCTTCCCAAAAAATAAAATCAGTTCTATTTTGTTAATGAACACCGTTGTCTGTATTGCTGTTTTCGCGGGAATGTTTTAAACCGGGGACGCAGACTGTGGCGGAGGGCGGGTTTAGTGTTCTGATGCAAATGATGCTTCTAAACTCGCGGAATGACAGGCTCCGCACTGGTGCACTGGTTATTTCAATGGAGCCTGCCAGCACTCCTGGGGGGGACTGCGTGTATGTGTCGGCTATGTGACTTTCTGGCAGGGGGGGTAGGGTTACAGATCCCCTGCTGCGTGGATCTGTGAGCCAGGATAAGGACCGCTGCATAAGATCTGTAACTGCCCTCCACCGCCACAAAGTCACAGAGCAACCCCCCCCCCCCCCCCC
>NW_020692926.1:2460-9301 GCF_002925995.2 Terrapene triunguis
CCCCCCCTTCAGACAGACTCTCCTCCAAAAGAACAGGATGGAAACAGTAATGAACAGGAACAAATATTTTATTATGAACCACACATGAAATGTAGGGGGTGAAACTTGGACGGGGGCTTGTGTGAGGTGGGTAGGAAAGGACTTTTCAAATTTTGGGGAATGAGAGCCTTCTAGTGCTAGAGCAGTCTGCAGGGGTTGACTGAAAGTTTTAACAGCCCTTGCCGCCCCTCCTTCTTTGGACTTTGGGTGAGGGTGGTGTGGGACTTGGTGGCGGGGGAGGGCGGTTAGAGATAGACTGCAGCGGGGCTCTGTCCTCCTGCCTCCGGTCTTGCAGAACATCCACAAGGCGCCGGAGCGTGTCCGTTTGCTCCCTCATTAGTCCAAGCAGCTTTTCAGTAGCCTGTTGGTCCTCCTGACGCCACCTCTCCTCCCGTTCCATGACTGCTCGGTGCATTTGTGACAAGTTCTCCCTCCACTGTGTCTGCTGGGCTGCCTGGGCTCGGGAGCAGCCCATTAGTTCTGAGAACATGTCTTCACGCGTCTTCTTCTTCCTCCGCCTAATCTGCGCTAGCCTCTGGGAGTGTGCTGACAGGCTGGGTTGGGAGACAGTCGCAGATGTGTCTGTGTGAATTGTAAAAAGGGAGTGAATTCCTGAGACAGATAAATTAAGTTGTGCACAAAGAACCTAGTCTTTCTCTGTGAACAAGACCATGCACTGCACCTCTCACATGCGCACTCAGGACAAGGTCGAATTTTCGGCCCTTGCCTTCAGTGCCTGTGGACTTGCGGTGGTCTTGGAGTGATCTCAGAAGCGTGGCTGCAGACCTGAACTTCTGTAGCGGGCAATCATGGTAAGCCGTAGACTTGTGGCTGCTTAAAACTCTATTAGTAGCACTGGCCTCCTTTCACATTGAAAGCAATGCCAGTCTCAATGCCAGCAATCAGGCAAGCATGAACTCGGCCCCTGTCCCACCCCCTTGCGGCTGTCCCAGGGAAAGATCCCTGTATGCAGCCCCTCTCCCTCCACCGCGTGGCTGTAAAGCAGTCCCAATACTAACATTCCCCTCCCTAATTCAAAGCAGGGCATCATGAGCGACATCACCCTCATGAGGATCTCGGACAGCGAGAAGGAACGCATGCTGAGGGAAAGCATGCAAAAACCTGGGCTGTATGCCGCTATGCTGTGCCGCGCGATGATCCCGGAATACCTGATTGTGGCGTGGCGGGGAAACGTGTGCTACCACGGAGGGCCCAACAAGATCGCCCTACCCAGGAACCTGATGAACAGGCTGGAACTGTACCTGCATGAGACATACGAGGAGTTCTCCTATGAGGATTTCTCCTCTATCCCCGGCCATATTGACCGCATTTTCGCGTAGGTGCACTGGGACTAAAGAGTGGAGCGTCTTGGGCTGCATAATCATGAATAACCGGACATTGTAAAAAATTTTTTAAATAGTTGGGACTAAATAGTGAAGAGCCCAAGTCAGAAAAATCATGAGAAACCCTTTGTTGATATTGTAAATATTCCAGTTTTGTAGCAGATAAATGTTTATATGTTTAAAGCACTTTAGGAAATAAGCCATTTTAAATATTGTCAATACTTCAGTTCTGTTAAAAATAAATGTTTACATGTTTACAGCACTTACTGCTTGATCCTTCCCCTGATTCTGTGTCCGGGGTAAGGGATGGGGACGGTTGGTAGGGGATCTCGGTAAGGGTGATGAAGAGCTCCTGGCTGTCGGGGAAATCAGCGGTGCCAGCGCTGTCGACTGCCTCGTCCTCCTCATCTCCTTCTTCATCTTCCCCGTCCGCTAACATGTCCGATGAGGAACCGGCCGCGGACAATATCCCATCCTCAGAGTCCATGGTCACTGGTGGGGTAGTGGTGGCGGCCGCACCTAGGATAGAATGCAGTGCCTCGTAGAAACGGGATGTGTGGGGCTGGGATCCGGAGCGTCCGTTTGCCTCTTTGGTTTTTTGGTAGCCTTGTCTCAGCTCCTTGATTTTCACGCGGTACTGCGTTGCATCCCGGCTGTATCCTCTCTCTGCCATGGCTTTAGAGATCTTCTCGTAGATCTTAGCATTCCTTCTTTTGGAGCGCAGCTCTGAAAGCACGGACTCATCGCCCCACACAGCGATGAGATCCAAGACTTCCCGATCAGTCCATGCTGGGGCCCTCTTTCTATTAGATTGCACAGCCATCTCTGCTGGAGAGCTCTGCATCGTTGCCAGTGCTGCTGAGCTCGCGACGATGTCCAAACAGGAGCTGAGATTCAAACTGCCCAGACAGGAAAATGAATTCAAATTTTCCCGGGGTGTGGCTGGTCAGAGCATCCGAGCTCAGACTGCTGTCCAGAGCGTCAACAGAGTGGTGCACTGTGGGATAGCTCCCGGAGCTATTAGCGTCGATTTCCATCCACACCTAGCCTAATTCGATATGGCCATTTCGAATTTAGCGCTACTTCTCTCGTTGGGGAGGAGTACAGAAGTCGAATTTAAGAGAGCTCTATGTCGATCTAAATAGCTTCGTGGTGTGGACGGGTGCAGGGTTAATTCGATGTAACGGCGCTAAATTCGACATAAAAGCCTAGTGTAGACCAGGCCTAAGTGGTTAAATTCTTGCGCATAAAAAAAGCATACAGTGTACAGCCACATGAGATAACAAACCCATATCTTGTGCACGTGAAAGCCAGCTGCGAGGGAGACAAACAGGCCAGCCAAGAAGTTTCCCAAATCACAGATGCTGGGGTGAAGGCCACTCCTGCCTCGTTGCCATGGGAACAGTTTGCCGCACCCGTGAGCTGACGATTCGGGAGCTAAGCGTCTTCACATCCCCCCCTTTTCTATTTTAGATGCGGTGTTTAAACGGAGCACCCTCGCAGGGTTGCATACACAATGCCACTAGATTGGGTATACACTGGACAAAGCAGCAAAATAAAACACCAAGGACTAGGACGAAGACCCCATACTATAAGAGGGTTTTTATCCACCCTGAGGGTAGCCATGACTAGATATAATTCCACTAAGGAGGGAAAACGTCCTGGCGGATGGCTTGAGCATAACATTTCAGCATATCAATTTGCTATTGCATGCGATTACTATTATCAGTAAGCTTAAAACAACACATTTCTTTTACTGTCTCACACCCCAGATGTTGCTGGGTGATTTGCAAACAGGAACAAGGCAGGTACTTAACAGACCTTGCATGTCCGGGGCAACGGCCAGGCAGAAATCAGATTGATTTAATACTTGTGCCAGGCGGACCCAGATGTTAAACTGCAGCCGCTGCTCCATCTGGGGTTCGCCTTGGCAACCAGGGGCCAACAGGAAACCTCCCAATACACACAAAATAAGGAGTGAGTTAGCATTAAGGCAAGCTAACAATGTCACAAGATAGTTTTCTGCGGTAGGTTCCAGCTGCTGCTGCACCGCAGCTGCTCGGCCTGCAATGAGAGGGCTTTAACCTGTCCCCAGGTCATGCGCTGTGGGGGCTCCCACGGGGGGCGCTGGCGAGGACGCTCGGGATCCTGTAGATGTAGGTTGAACAGCGGAATGGGGTTCGACAGTCCCTGGTGCCAGGCCATCGCCGTGCCACGGGCGGACGTTACGTGCCGGGACCCACAACGGACCTGTAGGAAGAGAAACGGCAGCATGCCCCCGTCCCCACATTATTAGGTGTACTGGGCCATGCCACTGAGGATCCGGGGCCTTGCGATATTTAACAAGGGGGCGGGGCAAAGCCTGGTGGCTGCGAAAATGACGTTCTGCCTCAGAATAATTGTTGGTCAAATTCAAATGATTCAGGGTAAAGAGCACTGCAGCCAGCCATTCCTGGCGGGGAGGAAGGCCTACTGGAATCCCCCCTTTCTGTTTTTGGCGGGCCAGAGCCTGTTTGAGCGCACGGTTGGCCCGTTCCACAATGGCCTCGCCTGTGGGGTTATACGGGATACCAAACGTGTGGACAATGTCCCACGTGGTACAGAAGGAGGCAAAGGCCGAGCTGCAGTAGGCGGGGCCGTTGTCGGTCTTAAGATGGGACGGGTGACCCATGATTGCCATAGCGCGAATCATGTGATTAATAACATGACGAGAGGCCTCACCCTTTTAGGGGGTGACCCACACATAATGGGAAAAGGTATCTACACACACGTGAAGATACTGCCAGGGGGCAAAAGGAGGAAAGTGTGTAACATCCATTTGCCAGAGCTGATTGGCCGAAGTTCCACGAGGGTTGACCCCCACCTCCGGGCTATTGGAGAGAGAAGCGCAAAGGTCACACTGGCGAACAATGGCCTGCGCCTGATGCAATGGGAGAGCGAACTGCTTGGCAAGGGCTTTGGCGGACTGATGAAAAAAGGCGTGGCTTTCGATTGGGGAGGAAAAAATCGAGGCCACCGATTTGACCGCCTGGTCGGCCACCGCTTACCCTCTGTCAATAGGCCCGGTAGTGTGGTGTGACTGCGAATATGTGCCACAAAAAGTGGGCTAGAGCGGGAGGAAAGGAGCTGTTGCAGGGTGAGAAAAAGGGCCAACAGATTGTCATCACAGGAGGGCGACACATAGGAACCTGGAAGAAACTTAAAAACATTAGTAACATAAAGACTATCAGTAATCAGATTAAAAGGGTCATCCTGGAAGCATCGGCAGGCCAGGATGACAGCGGCCAATTCTGCGCGCTGTGGGGAGCGCTGAGGCAAGGTAAAGTGGACTTGCCAAGTGCCCTGCGCCTGCCAGCTGACCGCACCTCACGTTGGGCCGCCGTCCGTAAAGAGGGTAAGTGCATCCTCAATGGGGATGGTGGACAAAGACGATTGGAGGTTGAGGCAACGTTGTTGTAGGAGTGAAAGACGGGGGTCAGGGGGAATGTGATATTTAATTTCCCCGACATAGTCAGCAAAAGACAATTGGAGGGTGGCACTGCAAGAGACAGCACATTCCCAGTCTTTAGCCGGGATGGGGACAATAATGGCAACGGGGTCCCAACCCAAGAGGGTGCGGGACCGTTCTCGCACTTTAAAAATCAGCTCGGCGGCCTGTTGAGGGAGTGTCTGAATAGTATGCGGAGGGGAGTGGGTCAAATAAATCCATTCAATTAAACGAAGACGCGCTGCCGCCCCCTCCTGGGCGAGGACAGCTGTCAGTTGTGAAAGTGTGGGAAGCAAAATGGCAAAAAGGGGCTGTTCCCTTTCTCGGCGGTCGACCCACACTTGGGCCAGGGTCCGGTTAATGAGGGTGACCACTTGGCGCTGTTCCTGGGAAATAGGAATGATATCCCCGGGGAGGCGGCCCTGCCGAAGGCCAGAAAAAAGAGGGGACAGCATGGAGGTAGTCAGAGGGCAAAAAGGACGAATCCAATTGAGGGACCCCAATAACTATTGGAGCTGTACAAACGTAAGAGGGTTGGGCAATACCAACTCGGGACAAACTGGGCGGGCATATGACTGGAGCATATGGTGACCGAGATACAAAAAGGGTGGCTGACACTGGACTTTGTCCGGTGCTATAACCAGGCCACACGCCGCAAGCTGGTGGCGCAGTTTGTCCAGCCAGTCATCAGGAAGGATGGGGTGAGCCACCAGGATGTCATCCATATAGTGGTAAATTAAGGCATCTGAGTGTGCCATGCAAAAGGGCCGTAAGGCCTGCGCGACAAAGTGCTGACACAAGGTGGGGCTGTTCAACATGCCTTGAGGAAGCACATTCCACTGATAGCGTGGAGTGGGCTGGGAGTGATTTAAGACCGGAACGGTAAAGGCAAAACGCGCCCGGTCCTCAGGTAAACGAAGGTAAAAAAACAATCTTTTAAATCTATTACAAATAATCGGTAAACACAGGGGATAAGATTGGGATTGGGGGTACCACACTGCAGGGGACCCATAGGCTGTATAATTTTATTAATGGAGCGAAGGTCCTGCAGGAGGCGCCACTTGCCAGATTTCTTTTTAATTACAAACACGGGGGTATTAAAGGGGCTAGTGGACTCCTCCAAATGCCCTGCCTGCAGCTGGTCATTAACCAAGTGCTGGAGGGCCTCCAGCTTTTCCAGAGGAAGCGGCCACTGCGCAACCCATACGGGCTCGTCAGTAAGCCAACGGAGGGGGAGGGCCGTACGCCTAATCATCAATATGAATGGTGGCAGTGAACTGTGTTAATAAATCACAGCCCCACAAATTAAGGTGGACGGGGAGAATGATAGGCCGGATACGGGCGCGGCGGTGAGAGCGCCGAATCCTAACCACTGGTGAGAAATACAAAATATATGAAAATGCTTCCTGAGTTGTGCTAGTGATGAATTTCTCTAGGAATTACAGGTTAAACGCCATTAGGGTGGACTACGGGATATTTGGCGGAGATCTGTTCGTGAGAAAGATGAAAATAAAAAATAAATTCCTGAACTGGGCTAGTGGCAAATTATATGAAAATGCTTCCTGAGCTGCGCTAGTGACAAATTTCTCCAGGAACGCCACGAAGATGCACTACTGCTCAGTTGGGAGAGCGGAACCCAAGGGTTTGTGAGAATAGTGAAAATGAGACCTCCATTGCTCATCTGAGCTAGGGAAAAATTTCTCAAGGAATCCTTTTTTTGAAAACTATTAGGATGCTCTGCTAGTGATTTGAAAGAGATCAGTTCCTGCGCAAAATGGAAAAAGCGAATTATATTCCTGATCTGTGAGAGTGAGAAATTTCTCATGGAATCATGCTTCAAAAGACATTAGGATGCTCTGCTAATGGTTTGGGAGAGATTCGTTAGTAAGAAATACAAAGAAGATGAAAATGCTTCCTGAGCTGCGCTAGTGACACATTTCTCTAGGACTCTTTGTTTAAACGCCACGAGGAT
>NW_020692927.1:0-2436 GCF_002925995.2 Terrapene triunguis
TGAAGGCTGTCATCTGCTTCCTGCTCGGCCTGGAACTGTTCCCTTGATGCTGGAGACATCAGTTCCTCCTTGGACTGTGGACTGGGGCTTGGTGCCTCTGGAAGCGATGCAGGTGCAGGGGCTGTTTCCATTGACTGTGAACCACTGTCCGCTGGTGCACTATGTGGTATTTCAGGCTCTGGCTGAGCCTCTTGGGTAGGGTTATCTGCTGCTTCCACCAGTTCAGACTCGCTGGTGCCCTCTGGCGTTGGAGTTGTAGACGGGTTTGCAAGCGCTGGACTCAGTGCTGGCAATGGTTCTGGTGCTGGTTGCGTTGCCAGTTCCGGTTCTGGGACTGGCTTTGGCTGGGTCTCTGGGATTGGATCCACTACGGCTGTTGCAGTCGTTAGCAGGGGATCCGGTTCCACCACCTTTGTTTGGGTCTCTGGTATCACAGACGGGGCCCTGGTGGACGGCTCAGGAACAGGGATGGGGGTGAAAGCTTGCTTAGCCTGGCTGCGGGTGACTATTCCCACCCTCTTGGCTAGCTTCACATGGTTGGCCAAGTCTTCCCCCAGCAGCATGGGGATGGGATAATTGTCATAGACTGGAAAAGTCCACATTCCTGACCAGCCCTTGTACTGGACATGCAACTTGGCTGTAGGCAAGGTTACAGACTGTGACACGAAGGGTTGAATTGTCACTGTAGCCTCCGGGTTGATGAGTTTGGGGTCCACTAGGGATTGGTGGATAGTTGACACTTGTGCCCCAGTGTCCCTCCAAGCGATAACCTTCTTTCCGCCCACTCTCAAGGTTTCCCTTCGCTCTGAGGGTATGAGAGAGGCATCTGGGTCTGGGGATCTTTGGTGTGATTGGGGTGTAATGAACTGTAATCGGTTGGGGTTCTTGGGGCAGTGAGCCTTTATATGCCACAGTTCATTACATTTAAAACATCGCCCTGCTAATGTATTACCGGGGCGATGTTGGTTGATGGAGACTGGTGTGGTGGGGTGAGAAGGCGTCTGGGGTTTCCCTTGGGATGTGGGTGGGGCCTTGGGTTGTCCCCGGTGATAAGGTTTTGTTTCGGCTTGCCCCTTCTGATATTCGCTCCAACTGCTACTAGCTTTTTTCTTTTCTGTCACCTCCACCCATTTGGCTCCAATCTCCCCCGCCTCGGTTACAGTTTTGGGCTTCCCATCTAGGATGTACCTTTCTATTTCCTCAGGAACACCCTCTAAAAACTGCTCCATTTGCATTAGGAAGGGCAACTCTTCCATAGATTTAACATTTGCTCCTGATATCCAGGCATCCCAATTTTTCCCAATGTGGTAGGCATGTCGGGTAAATGACACATCTGGTTTCCACCTTAGGGCTCTGAACCGCCGACGGGCATGCTCAGGTGTTAGCCCCATTCTGATTCTGGCCTTGTTTTTAAAAAGTTCATAACTGTTCATGTGTTCCTTAGGCATTTCAGCTGCCACCTCTGCTAAGGGTCCACTGAGCTGCGGCCTCAGCTCTACCATGTACTGGGTTGGAGTGATGCTGTATCCAAGGCAGGCCCTTTCAAAATTTTCTAAGAAGGCCTCAGTATCATCGCATGCCTTGTAGGTGGGGAATTTCCTGGGATGGGAAGTGGTACCTGGAGAGGAGTTGCTAGGATGGTCTGATGCATCCTGCTTAGCACTTGCTACTTCCAGTTCATGCTTCCTTTCTTTTTCTCTCACCTTCTCTTTGGCTTTTTCCAGCTCCATCTCTCTCTTGTGGGCCTCCTCTTTGGCTTTCTCTTCTCTGTCTCTCAGCTCTATCTCTCTCTTGTGGGCCCCCTCTTTGGCTTTCTCTTCTCTGTCTCTCAGCTCTATCTCTTTTTCTTTCAGCTCCATAGCTCTCTTGTGGGCCTCCTCTTTAGCTTTTTCTTCTTTGGTAGTCATTTTCCTGTTTTCTTGTGCTGGGTCACACCCCTCTGCAGTTGACTGAAACTGGGATGTACTCAGCTCTGGCTGCTGCTGAGTTAACAGAGACTTTCTAATTAGCTACTCACGAGGATGTAAAAAGAAAAAAAAAAACAATTCAGCTTGTAAATTCCCTTTACCAGTCAAAGTTTGCTAACTTTGAACCCTTCTCTTAACAAAGCCCCTTGTTAAAAAAAACTTAACACCTCTGCCTTCAGGCAAGGAGAGATAAGATATGCATCTACCTTCAGCTCTGCTCTCCAAACAGCTAGAAGGAAAAAAAAAATCTCTTACTGGCTTTTGGGTTTAAAACGATCTCCACCGCTCTGCCACCATGTCAAGGCTGTATCCCCACTTTGAACTTTAAGGTACAAATGTAGGGGCCTGCATGAGGACTTCTAAGCTTAACTACCAGCTTAGTTCTAGTCCGCTGCCACCATTCCCTACCCTGGGAAGCTTTTAGAAACCTCTCACCAATTCCCTGGTGAATACAGATCCAAACTCCTTG
>NW_020692928.1:0-1630 GCF_002925995.2 Terrapene triunguis
TCCTGGGTTGTTTTTATTTCCCTTTTTATAGATGGGCACTATATTTGCCCTTTTCCAGTCTTCTGGAATCTCTCCCGTCTCCCATGATTTTCCAAAGATAATAGCTAGAGGCTCAGATACCTCCTCTATTAGCTCCTTGAGTATTCTAGGATGCATTTCATCAGGCCCTGGTGACTTGCAGGCATCTAACTTTTCTAAGTGATTTTTAACTTGTTCTTTTTTTATTTTATCTGCTAAACTTACCCCCTTCTTATTAGCATTCACTATGTTAGGCATTCCTTCAGACTTCTCGGTGAAGACCGAAACAAAGAAGTCATTAAGCATCTCTGCCATTTCCAAGTTTCCTGTTACTGTTTCTCCCTCTTCACTAAGCAGTGGGCCTACCCTGTCTTTGGTCTTCCTCTTGCTTCTAATGTATTGATAAAAAGTCTTCTTGTTCCCCTTTATTCCCTTAGCTAGTTTGAGCTCATTTTGTGCCTTTGCCTTTCTAATCTTGCCCCTGCATTCCTGTGTTGTTTGCCTATATTCATCCTTTGTAATCTGTCCTAGTTTCCATTTTTTATATGACTCCTTTTTATTTTTTAGATCATGCAAGATCTCGTGGTTAAGCCAAGGTGGTCTTTTGCCACATTTTCTATCTTTCCTAACCAGCGGAATAGCTTGCTTTTGGGCCCTTAATAGTGTCCCTTTGAAAAACTGCCAGCTCTCCTCAGTTGTTTTTCCCCTCAGTCTTGATTCCCATGGGACCTTACCTATCAGCTCTCTGAGCTTACCAAAATCTGCCTTCCTGAAATCCATTGTCTCTATTTTGCTGTTCTCCCTTCTACCCTTCCTTAGAATTGCAAACTCTATGATTTCATGATCACTTTCACCCAAGCTGCCTTCTACTTTCAAATTCTCAACGAGTTCCTCCCTATTTGTTAAAATCAAGTCTAGAACAGCTTCACCCCTAGTAGCTTTTTCAACCTTCTGAAATAAAAAGTTGTCTGCAATGCAGTCCAAGAATTTGTTGGATAGTCTGTGCCCCGCTGTGTTATTTTCCCAACATATATCCGGATAGTTGAAGTCCCCCATCACCACCAAATCTTGGGCTTTGGATGATTTTGTTAGTTGTTTAAAAAAAGCCTCATCCACCTCTTCCACCTGGTTAGGTGGCCTGTAGTAGACTCCTAGCATGACATCACCCTTGTTTTTTACCCCTTTTAGCCTAACCCAGAGACTCTCAACACTTCCGTCTCCTATGTCCATCTCTACCTCAGTCCAAGTGTGTACATTTTTAATATATAAGGCAACACCTCCTCCCTTTTTCCCCTGTCTATCCTTCCTGAGCAAGCTGTATCCATCCACACCAACATTCCAATCATGTGTATTATCCCACCAAGTTTCAGTGATGCCAACAATGTCATAGTTGTATTTATTTATTAGCACTTCCAGTTCTTCCTGCTTATTACCCATACTTCTCGCATTTGTATATAGGCATCTAAGATACTGGTTTGATCTTTCCTCCCGGTTTTGTCCTGACCCTCCTTTCTCTCTGCCAATATAGCCCACACTCCCTCTCGTCTCCGACCCATCTCCCAGGTCTCCATGTTCCCCACTTACCTGCGGGCTTTGTTCACCTGTCCCCGTC
>NW_020692929.1:0-12473 GCF_002925995.2 Terrapene triunguis
TTATTTCCAAATTCATGTTATGTCGGGTCGCGTTATATCAGGGTAGAGGTGTACATTATCCCAGCTTCCTCCGAGGCATTGCTGCATGGCATCAACTCCATTGTTCAAATCCAAATTTCATACGGGTCACTGAGCTGGGAAACTATGGGTATATCTACACTGCGATTAAAATCCCACGGCTGGCCTGTGCCAGCTGACATGGGCTCACGGGGCTTGGGCCAAGGGTCTATTGAATTGGGGTGTTGGCATTTGGGATCATGATGAAGCTCAAGCTCTAGAACCCAGCAAGGTGGGAGGGTCCCAGAGTTGCAATTAAACAGTCCCTTCGCCCGAGTCAGCTGGCAAAGGCCAGCTGCGGGTGTCTCATTGCAGTGTAGACAGAATATGATTTTACTTTACTACCGGTTTCAAAGTCTCTGTCCAACTACGACCCAGGCACCGGGGATGAGGAAGCACAACTGAAAAGGTTCCACGGTCATCGGGATGTAGTTGAACAGCAGAGGCAGAGCATGCATCAGATGCAATTGTCTTGAAAAGGGCAGTGTAAACAGAACTCATGTAACTACAGAGATGACTGAAAGGTGCTGAGCATGATAATAGGCTAGGCTGCTGAAAGGACAATTATGGAACCAAACGGAAGCTGTGGGTGACACCACAGTAGTTAGCTATGTAGCGGTGCCATTCCTGAAGCAATAACTGTAATGAAGTGTATTATTTGTGGCTGTGTGTGTCCAAGTATAATACTGATTATCTACTGAAGGGAAGCAATGCAACTATTCTAACCTCCATAGCCTTCCGCAGTGAAGGAATAAACACACTTTGCAAAGTGCCCAGTGACAACGTAATCTGTTCCAGGCAGAATGATTTCACACCTGTCATTCAGGATCAGACCCAGCTGGGTAGCACAAGGCAGTTTCCATGGGAAGATATTTTAAAATGAACAATTTGCATTGTGCCAAGGACAGGAGATGCAGAGCTGTCCTGTTGTACATAGGGCAACATCCAGTGTCCACATCCATTAGACATTGGGTCCTTTTCCAAACATTAGCAAATGAGGCCAATAATCATATGCTTTAAACAGGGGTGAAGTAGCCACTCGGCAAGCACAGGGCTTTGCCTTTCAAAGGAAATTTTGTTCCTTATCGAATTTCTCCTAAACACTATACCTGTAATTTCACTACATAGACGTGGGTGCTCTGATCAGCCTTTCCAAAAAGAACTGAATAGAAAATACAAACTTTCCTAGAGTGCTTTAAACCATCTTATAGAATCTAACAAAGAATTAGAATCCTGCCTTAAAATCGGACTGGATAGTTCAAAATATCCCATTTATTATTGTGTGGCAGTGGCCACAGGTACCAATCAAGATATAGGCTTCCTTGTGACAGGCGCTACGCACATAGAAATAGAGTGCATGCCCCATACACTTGCAATCAAATGCAATTGTGCAGAAGGAAGAGATCAATCTAAATTTTTTAAAGGTCTTTAGAGTAATTTCAATAGAAGCTTATTAAATGTCTGTGCAACTCACTTGGTTTCATTCCTATTAAATTCCTCAGGACTTTCTGTAATGAATGTGGAGGCAGTTAGAGCTTTCCAGCAGGCAACAACAAGAATGGCCTTCTAAACGGCTCTATCAAATAGCTTACTCTCATAGATGTAAATGCACTCTGAGAACTGATCATTAATCTAAATGCTAATCCTGTGGCAATGTAGGCAGGTAATGGTCTAAAATAGTACTGTTTCGGGAATACAATAGGGACTCTACACAGTACTGATTTGGGAATGTAGACCCCAAAAAGATCTCAAAGTTTTCTTCTTGGAAACATGGCTCTAAACCTGAATTTCCAGGCTGGGCCATATGTTCTTTTTTCAGAGAAAAGAAACATACAGGAAAGGAGGGAGATCACCTTTAACCAATGAGTTTACTCTTATGCACCTTGTCTCGCCTCATTCTAACAAGCACAGGAAAACCGTACATGGAACAGGTTCTCCATTCTTAGGCTTGGTCTACACTACCAACTTATATCAGTATAATTATGTCACTCAGGAGAGGGCTTCGCCTGTCAACAAAGCTACCACCTCTGGAGGCGGATTAACTACACCGACAGAAGCAGCTCTCCTGTCAGCATAGATAGTGTCTTCACCAAGTGCTATAGCAGCAGAGCTGCACTGGTGCAGCTATGCCGCAGTAGCGCTGTAAGTGTAGACAAGCCTTTACAAACAGCATAGACAATTAGTACAATAAAATTCATGAAAATGTTAAGAAACTTAATGTCTGTGAATAGCCCTATAAGACATTAAATTGTATATACACCACCTTGCATCACATCAAGGGTTACAAAAGGAACCCTAAAATGGCTAAACTTTTTCTGACTTAGACAGATATCTGGGCTTTGTAATAAACCTTCGAAAAGAGCATTTAATTGTGCTTCCGTTGAATGAAGACATCTTGGAGAAGTCAGCCAGCTAGTAATGACTGGATAGGAAAGCTGGAAAGAGTTCATGCAATAAACCAAACAGAAAGCAAAAACCAATCAAAGTAGAATGACTAACCTACTGACCACCCCCGGACCTGGCCCCTCTGCTACCAGTGAAAAACCAATGAAACCAACCTGTGCAAAAACCAATGGAAGTAGAACTACCAACCCACTGACATGACCCCGCTGCTGGTCTGATTTGTCCCCCTTGGGTATTTTTTGTCTTTCAGACCATAAGTTCTTAAGGTAGGAACTGTATCTTGCCTAGTACATTGCAGGAGCTATCACAACCTCTACAGTAACTGGTACAAGCTTCTCTCACTTCGATTATAAGATCTAACAACGACTTTCTTTATTAAAAAAGGATTTTTCTCTTGGATAAGCTTCCTTGGGAGAGAGATTTCTCAGTGAAGAACGTTTTTGGTCAAGTTGTATAGCATATGTTCAACAACTAGGCTCTCTGATTATGAATGCTAGGAAAACTCAGCATTTGGAGAGTCGTCAGCATAAGGAATCCATAAGCATCAAGCATAAACAGCATGTCTGCAATGGAGCTAAATCTCTCGGAAGAAAGACTGTGGTGTCCTACACAATTAAAAATGGCTCTCCCTTTATCCATGACAAGGTGAGTTGCAAAACCTAGGAACACCTGAGCCTGGCACAGTTCTTTTTCAGCATCCTTAAACCTCAATATCTTGTCTATTTAAATCCCACTTTCCTCAGCTCCTCTCCACACCTCATCCTTCTTGGTGCTCTGTGTCCTAGCAATACTAAAATGACTGTTTGCACTAAGATCAATTTTCATGTTACTGGCTGAATCATAGATGTTTCTGTAAAACTTTTACAGTGGCACAATTAAAACACTGAAATTTATCACATCGTATTATCTTTACCACAGTATTTGTTATATTCCCTAAAATCAGACTGCAACATACTTGTAAATACCATGGTAACAACTTTGTGCCATAAATCAAGATTTTAATGGCACCTACACAAATAATAGATGGAGGCGGACTTATTGCTATGTTGATTCTAGAGTTATTACAATAATAATGTACGGTACTTCCTGTTTAGGAGTCAATAGCTTTACCTTGGGTTAATAAATAATGTTAAAATAAAAGAATCTCATTTTTTTATTGTACATGGTAGAGACAGGCTCAGGTTCACATAAACTCAGTTTTGAAATACAATTCAAACAAATATATTTCAGTGTGCAGAGAAGAGCCTTACTGACCTAGAGTGGGAAGGAGTGGGGGAAAGAAGGGCAGGAGAGAGAAAAAGGGGAGGGAGAGACGGATTGATAGTTTGATGGTGAGAAGGAAACAAAGGGGTTTTAGCTAAAAAAAATTTAGGATCCAGAATCTTCACAGTCCACTTTATTTTCAGAAGCTTTTTTTTCCCCCCTTCTTCTTCTTCTTTCTTTCTTCCCGTTTAATGTTTTTCCATTTAATTAAAATGAGGATAACTATAACTTGAGGGTGCTTCTTATTACCTCGATAACCATATCCTGGGCTCACTGACTCAGCCTTTGGAGCTTATTTGCTATATAAGCAATCGTGCCTCCAGCCTTTATTTTAAATTTAGCCCCAAATAGGTTGATAGTCTTGTAAACAGATTATCCCTCAAGTTATCATTATTTTATTTCTACAGCACTTTAGGGGAGCAAGTAGCTTTAAAAATAAGTGACAAGCTACTCCCAATGAGCTAACAAGCCTGTTCAAACACCACAGCAAGGAGTAACAACGAAAGGAATGGTGAGGCCTTTTCCTTTGTGAGTGTTTTACAGCTACCTTTCTAAAGAATTGCAAAGGGTGTTTATTATAAAGGAACAGCATAAGTCTTCAAACTCTTAAGGATTTTCTTCCCTCTCTAGGGATGTCTGAATAACAACTTTCTATACAAATATTGCTAAGAGTAGATACAGAATCTATGAACAAGAAGTGGAATCAAAATGGATGTGCACACTTTTGTATAGTACAGTATATATTATATAGACTATGCAACAAGCACACACTATGTAAAACAGAAACAGACAAAACACAGACATGACTACTGGAGGTGAAGTACCATGTACTGATTCAGGAGAGAAAGGTATGCTTGTGAAGAAATGCAGACAATATAAATGGATCAGAACAGGGGCAGATATACAGTGAGCACTTACAAGTGGAATTTCTCCTCCCAAACAGGGTTCAGATTCCCAAAAATTGTTTTAGTTCTCTTCTTTGTTTTGCCAACTTGAACCGTCACATATGGATCACTGGATCCAGTTTTGTCCTTGGCCTGCAGACCCTGAGCACAAACCACTGTGGAGAAAATAATAATAAAGTTTTGCTATAAGCCTGCAGTGCTAAAAGATGTGTGCGTGTACTGTATGATGAACAGGTTACTGCACAGGAATGCTTACCAATGACAGCCTCTCAGTTTAACACTGAGAGTCACAGATTCCAAGGCCAGAAGCGACCATTGTGATCATCTTGTCTGAACTCCTGTATAACACAGACCATATAACTGCCCCCAAATAATTCCTAGATCAGATCTCTTAGAAAAACATCCAGTCCTGACGTACAAATTGTCAGTGATGGAGAATCCACCACCGCCCCTGGCAAGTTGTGCCAGTGGTTATTCTCACTGCTAAAATTTACATCTTATTTCCAGTCTGAATTTGTCTAGCTTCAGCTTACCGGTGATAGTGATTTTAGCTGACCATTTGGAGGTGCCATCAAGCACGCTCTGTTTCACTGTCTTCATTTGCTGAGCATGCGTTAATTTGCTCTCACTAAAAACATCTCGGATCAAGTCAAAGATTTCTGGCTTGTTCCGTTCCCGGATCTTCATGCGATCCTTCATGGCCATGATGATGTTTTGGGTCCGATCCTCTGCTCCATGCTTAGAGCTCTTCTCTGCTGCTCCTGTGCACAGTAAGGCATGGAACAGTTACCAAAAACTTGTAAACAATGAGGAAATCATATACGTTATGTTACAGAATCATGACGACAAGGATCAAGTTTATTGTAATAAAAAAAATCAGTTGATAAGATATGTTGTGATAATTGGGACTACAAATTTACCCTAATTGGGAGCTCAACTGTGAAAAGTGAATGACAGTCATAGAATGTCAGAATAACCCTTATAACAAATAAATGTTGATGGGAAAGGGTGGGAAAGGGAGACAGACTGAATTAGTCCAAACAAGACGGCCTCCTGGGAGAATTCAAGGACTGTGTTAAGATCATGCCTTGTAAACAAGAAGAGTGTGGGAATGGAAAAATCAGCAAACCAAAACTGATGTGCTGGATAGTAAGCCTAATTGGTGGACAAAATAATGAAGGGACAAGGCTATTTTGCCCATCACTATCTTTTGAGGTCCTTTTAAAAAAAAAAAAAAAAGAGCAAGAGGAAAATTGGTGAAACAATCCCAGCAACTCCTGTGACCCCAGGATCTACCGTAACACTCCTGGGCCTTCGCCACCCTAATGCTGAGAGATGTTCTGACCAGACCAGGTCAAAGCGTGGGACCTAGATGACATTGCTGCCTCCATGGGCTCCGACCGAACCCAAACCCCTATCTGGGATGTGAGATGTTGAGTTCTCTCCATCCCTACCCCTCCTCCCGTGAACTCTTTTCCTTCCCCTCCTTACTTATTCTCTTCCCTATCGCTCTCCTTTTTCCTTCTGTCTAGTAAGAGTCTGGTTTGGCTGGCTAAGACTGGGTATTTTGCAATACTGCCGTAAACCTGTGACCAGAGAGGCAAATAAAAGCAATGTCCTAAACAGCCCAACCCTTGCACAACTTTGCCAGGTCTTAGAGTGGCTAATAAGACCAGACACTGCGTCTGTGTTTTTCCAGCAGTGAAATTGCAAGTGAAAGTCAACACCAGAGAGCAGCTGCATTTTCTATCTTTGCCCTTCTTCTCTGCCCCCTTGTGTGTGCATTTCTCTTGTTTTGTCTTCTTAAGAAACAGGATAAGACTTTAACAGCACCAGCCCATCTTAACACACTTTTTCCCTTTTCCCCAAAAAGGGAAATTACCATAATCTAAAAGACTGTCAAAAAGGGGGGATTCCTTCTAAAAACACTCTCCAGCTAGAGGGAAAGGGAACAGGGAATGCTGTTAAAATAAATGCCTTACTTCATAATTTACATTTCAAATGTTTTAACCTTTTCCCTCTTCTTTTCTGCATCTTTAATAAAAAGTTTTAAAAGATGTTTCATGGTGTTTTCTACACGGTACTAAGCAGGCTGAGGTGCCTGTATACCCAACCCGAATCTTGTTTAGTGCTGTTTAATGTTGGACAGTGACAGGGTCAAGTTAACACCTGTAACTCTTTGGGACCATTTATTTCACCTAAATTAATACAAGAGACCTTCAATTCAATGCCTCTTGCCACTGACCAGACTGAAGTTGGGACTGAAAAGTGGTGGACAAATGTCAACTAAAGAGGCAGCAGCTAATCAGTCCCACTGTTGTATCAGATACTACATTTAAGAAATAAATACTATAGATGTGGATTCCAGGAACCATTTTAAATACTGTGCTTTAATTGGCCAAACAAGGCATAAAAGGAACATAAGATGTGCTTCGTAGAGGAATATTTTCTATTGTAAGCTCAATTTGCATCCACATCTATCTTCAAAAGCTTCTCTTCATGTGAAATATATAGCCAGAAGACACTTATAACAAAATTTGAGTTGAATCAGACAATGTGTTCCTGAGAGATGTAGGGTGACCAGATGATATGAGATGAAATATTGGGACACCGGGGGGGGTGGGGGGGGGGTTGGCAAAAAAAAAAAAAAAAAAAAACGAAAGAACCCGGCGGCAAAAAATAACGGGACAAAAATTGAGTCCCAACCGATCTTCGTTGTCTGGCCACCCTAGAGAGATGGCACTTTGAAAAATTGGTATGTTTCACTTTTTGAAATACCTTTTAACTAGGGCTGTCGATTAAAGTGATTAACTCAAAAAAATTAATTATTTAAAAAATTAATCGTGATTAATTGCACTCTTAAACAATAGAATACCAATTGAAATTTATTAAATATTTGTTGATGTTTTTCTACATTTTCAAATATATCAATTTCAATTACAACACAGAATACAACGTGTACAGTGCTCACTTTATATTATTTTATTACAAGTATTTGCACTGTAAAAATGATAAAAGAAATAATATTTTTCAATTCACCTCATACAAGTACCATAATGCAATCTCTATCGTGAAAGTACAACTTGCAAATGTAGGGTTTTTTTGTTACATAACTGCACGCAAAAACAAAACAGTGTAAAACTTTAGAGCCCACAAGTCCACTCAGTCCTACTTCTTGTTCAGCTAATCGCTAACACAAACAAGTTTATTTACATTTGCAGAAGACAATGCTGCCTGCTTCTTGTTTATGTCACCTGAAAGTGAGAACAGGCGTTCGCATGGCACTTTTGTAGCCAGCATTGCAAGCTATTTATGTGCCAGATATGCTAAACATTCACATGCCCCTTCATGCTTTGGCCATTGTTCCAGAGGACATGCATCCATGCTGATGACACTCGTTAAAAAATGATGCGTTAATTAAATTTGTGACTGAGCTCCTTGGTTGAGAATTGTAGATTTACAGCTGTTTTACCTACATTCTGCCATATATTTCATGTTATGGCAGTCTCAGATGATGGATGACCCAGCACATGTTTGTTTTAAGAACACTTTCACTGCAGATTTGACAAAATGCAAAGAAGGTACCAATGTGAGATTTCTAAAGATAGCTACAGCACTTGACCCAAGATTTAAGAATCTGAAGTGCCTTCCAAAATCTGAGAGGGATGAGGTGTGGAGCATGCTTTCAGAAGTCTTAAAAGAGCAACACTCTGATGCAGAAACTACAGAACCCAAACCACCAAAAAAGAAAATCAGCCTCCTGCTGGTGACATTTGACTCAGATAATGAAAATGAACATGCATCAGTCCGCACTGCTTTGGATCATTATCAAGCATAACCCGTCATCAGCATGAACGCATGGCCTCTGGAAGCATCAAGGTTGAAGCATCAAGAGACATATGAATCTTTAGCACATTTGGCATGTAAATATCTTGCGATGCCGGCTACAACAGTGCCATGCGAACCCCTGGTCTCACTTTCAGGTCACATTGTAAACAAGAAGCAGGCAGCATTATCTTCTGCAAATGTAAATAAACTTGTTTGTCTCAGCGATTGGCTGAACAAGAAGTAGAACTTATTGGACTTGTAGGCTCTAAAGTTTTACATTGTTTTGTTTTTGAGTGCAGTTATGTAACAAAAAAACCTACATTTGCAAGTTATACTTTCACGATAAAGAGATTGCATTATGGTACTTGTATGAGGTGAATTGAAAAATACTATTTCTTTTGTTTTTTACAGTGCAAATATTTGTAATAAAAATAAATATAAAGTGAGCACTGTACACTTTTTATTCTGTGTTGTAATTGCAATCAATATATTTGAAAATGTAGAAAACACCCAAAAATATTTAAATAAATGGTATTCTATTAGTGTTTAACAGTGCAATTAATTGTGATTAATTTTTTTTTAAAATCGCTTGACAGCCCTACTGTTTTTCTGTAAGTATCTCAAAAACCGCTTGCTCTAGAAATTGCAAAACTGAATTACAGGTCTGTCGCATATTACGCGCATTTAACATGCGCGATTTCAGCTTTACGCAGTCGGCCAAATAAATAAATAAACAACAATTTTAATACTGTACTTGTAGTGCAGGCGATTCTGCCCGCCATTCAACTCAATGTAATTTTGACTATACGCGGTTTTCACTTTACGCGCTAACCACGGAACGGAACCCCCGCGTAAGATGAGACAGGCCTATAATTGCACAGGAAATCTATACACATTGAGAAGATTTTAGCTGAGATTTTTAGAAGTGCCAAAGCAACCAAGACTTTCCATGTTTCAGTGTAGCAGCCGTGTTAGTCTGTATCCGCAAAAAGAACAGGAGTACTTGTGGCACCTTAGAGACTAACAAATAAATTTGTTAGTCTCTAAGGTGCCACAAGTACTCCTGTTCTTTTTGAAGACTTTCCATGGGACTTGTGCTCTTAAGTGAATGAGATACTTCTAGAAAGGTCAGCCTGAGTGCACAGGAGAGTTTCTGATAAAGCTGGATTTTTATTTCTGCATGATTTGCTCCACATTTTTGAACATCTGAAGAGATGCAGGTGACAGCAGACTTCTATACAAAGTTCAGTACAGTAACTTACTCCACAGTAACAGTAATTCTTCAAGAGGATCCCAGTGTAGTTGCACATGCTCATGCGTGCGAGATCAGATTTTTTTTTTTTAATAGCAGTGTCTGTCAGGGCCATGCATGAGCCTTGTGCCTCCCTGTGCTCCTGCGTGATGGCATAAAGGGCACCGCAAATGCAACCTTCCCTCAGATTCTGCCAAAGATTTGAGAATTCTGAAAGTAGGGATGGAGCCTAATGGGATCCACACAGACTATGACACCTCAGAGAACTACAGTTACTGCAGCATGTTGCCTGATTTTAGGAGACTAATATTATTGTTTATCTATATGAGTTATAGCCTCGCCAATTAATCTGATCAGAAGATAATAAGGTCAAAAAGATTGTAGTACTGCTCTCTTGAATTTGGCATCTGATCTAGTGGCTAAATCCAGTACATAATATTTCACAAAGGCAGGGGGTTACCCCATAGCACGCTCGGTAGATTTTGGATATTGGCACGTTTCTGAAGCAAGCAGAGAATGTCACTTGATATCTGGAGTGGTGAGCCTTGATCTTCAGTGGGAAAGGTACATCAGTCAACTGGCAACATGAGATAAACTGTGTTATCCACTTAGATATTCTCTGTAATGAGATGGCCTGACCTTTGGAACAGCTGGCTACAGCCAGAAACGAAACAGGAAGACACTTTTGAATGGTTTCATTATGTTGATGTAATAAAGCAGGGCTCTGAAACATCTGGAGCATGTAACTTCTTCTCTCCTAGTGCAGAATGGGCAAATTAATGGATTAATGGAGATAGAATTCTGAGATCCGTTGGGGGATGAGCTGAGGATAAAGGTTTCAGCACCACTTTGTTGCCACTATTTACCTCTCTCCATTCTGAAAACTGACCATTTATTCCTACCCTTTGTTTCCTATCTTTTAACCAGTTACTGATCCCATGAGAGGACCTTCCCTCCTATCCCATGACAGCTTACTTTGCTTAAGAGGCTTTGGTGAGGAACCTTGTCAGAAGCTTTCAGAAAAATCTAAGTACACTATATATCCACTGAATCCCCCTTGTCCACATGCTTGTTGACCCCCTCAAAGAATTCTAGTAGATTGGTGAGGCATGATTTCCCTTTCCAAAACCACGTTGACTCTTCCCCAACAAATTATGTTCATCTAGGTGTCTGACAATTCTGTTCTTTACTATAGTTTCAGGAAGAAAGTGGCTGTTTCCCAGGAGAGAATTCTATTTTGTAAATGGAGCCTCATAGCTCACAACCCAGAGGTCCTGGAATGACTCGAAATCAATCACTGGCACTGCTGCTACTCTCTCACCTGATGATGACAAGGACGACTCTTTGGGAGGCAACAGAAGTTTCTGCTGCTGTCCCTTGGTTGTAACCTCAAGCTGCTTGTGGAGGCCAATATCCTGCTCTGACATGGAGGGCCTTGCTAATTACACCATTCCTTGTCTTCCTTCGTGCTTGGGAGAGGAATCTGATCTGGGACCTGTGCAGAAATAGGCCTCAATAAGGCCAATATGGCCAAAGTGGCACATTGTAAGGATTCTGGCCAAGGTTGACACTGGCTGGTCCAGAGCCAGTGATGTCTTGCTTGAGATGGGGCTCCAAATGGGATCCTCTAGTATCCCTTCTTTAGGGCCACTTTCTGAATGTGGAAGAGAGGCCCTACTTGATAACAGTGAAACTGCATAGGTCGGCGAGGATGATGAGTATACTGCCTTTGAACAGTGCAGCCTTGGTACTGGTTGGGGTGTCCCAAAGTCTCAGAGGGAGATGCCAATTCCTCTGTTAAGATATATCTTGGGCTCTTGGTGAGTTTGGCCACTGGTACCAATGTCAGTATGTGGTTGGTCCTTCTCCAGTCTTAGGGTACATCCAGGGCCGGCTCCAGGGTTTTGGCTGCCCCAAGCAGCCAAAAAAAAAAAAAAAAAAAGTCCAGTTTGGACTCTCACCTTCAGCCCCCAACTAAAACCTCTCCAGCGCCTCATCAAGGATCTACAACCTATCCTGAAAGATGATCCCTCACTCTCACAGATCTTGGGAGACAGACCTGTCCTCGCTTACAGACAACCCCCCAACCTAAAGCAAATACTCACCAGCAACCACACATCACTGAACAAAAACACTGACCCAGGAACCTATCCTTGCAACAAAGCCCGATGCCAACTCTGTCCACATATCTATTCAAGTGACATCATCATAGGACCTAATCACATCAGCCACGCCATCAGGGGCTCGTTCACCTGCACATCTACCAATGTGATATATGCCATCATGTGCCAGCAATGCCCCTCTGCCATGTACATTGGCCAAACCGGACAGTCTCTACGCAAAAGAATTAATGGACACAAATCTGACATCAGGAATCATAACATTCAAAAACCAGTAGGAGAACACTTTAACCTGCCTGGTCATTCAATGACAGACCTGCGGGTGGCAATTTTGCAACAGAAAAGCTTCAAAAACAGACTCCAACAAGAAACTGCTGAGCTGGAATTGATATGCAAACTAGATACAATCAATTTAGGTTTGAATAGAGACTAGAAATGGCTGAGCCATTACAAACATTGACTATCTCCCCATGTAAGTATTCTCACAACTCTTATCAAACTGTCTGTACTGGGCTATCTTGATTATCACTTCAAAAGTTTTTTTCTCTTACTTAATTGGCCTCTCAGAGTTGGTAAGACAACTCCCACCTTTTTATGCTGTGTGTGTGTGTGTGTGTGTGTGTGTGTGTGTGTGTGTGTGTGTGT
>NW_020692929.1:12483-14797 GCF_002925995.2 Terrapene triunguis
TGTGTGTGTGTGTGTGTGTGTGTGTGTGTGTGTGTGTGTGTGTGTGTGTGTATATATATATATATCCTCAATATATGTTCCATTCTATGCATCTGAAGAAGTGGGCTGTAGCCCACGAAAGCTTATGCTCAAATAAATTTGTTAGTCTCTAAGGTGCCACAAGTACTCCTGTTCTTTTTGCAGATACAGACTAACACGGCTGCTACTCTGAAGCTTATTGAGAGAAACCGAAGAAGCAAACAGTCCCTAAGCAATCTAATCCCTAAGAGCTTCAGTGGCCTGGGTAGAAGTGTTCTGTTTTTCAGCATTACTTTTGGAGGAAATCACTGACCACACAACATGTGAATGTAAATGATTTGCTATAAATGATAGACAATTCCTAACTTTAAGGCCTGCTTGTTCTTGCAACACCACTATGGTTTCTATAGCAAGTCAACGTAAGGGAATTAATTATCTGTGTAACGGTACCAATGGAAATCCAAAATCCAAAACACATTAGGTGTGTGAAGATGGAGAGTGGTTTCAAATGGTAACACCCAGCAGTAAACATGAGCCCTTGTTCATTCCGTTTTTTGAAGGCTGTTTTATGTCAGTTTGAAGGTTTTCTGTATAAGGATAAACGCTCTTCCAGTGAATGACTGCAGTGGCAGAGTTCAAAGGCCTGAAGAACATACAAGATCTTGAGCTGCTCAGTGCCCTATAGATAGGGTTTGGATGTCCCCAAGGCGCTCTCTAGAAATCAGTCATGGTATGGGTCCATCTGGCAGTGGATGCAGAGTGGTTTGGTTCCCTCTGCATCCACTCACAGATTGACCCATACCATGACTGATCACAACTATCAGTGAAGCATAACAGCACTGGCAGTTTAATGGAAAAAAATCAAGACAGCAGCATTGGTGGTATAGAAGACAGCTGTTCAGTAGGAGGAGAATGCTTGGAAATTATTTGTTCTTAGAACTTAAAATAGACATTCAAATGTAAAGTAAGGATATTCTTACTCATTCTGGGCAAATATTTCCCAGAACAGAATATTGGGAGCAAACAGGTGCTTTAATTGCTCGGCATGGAAAATGAAATATTTATCACGACTGCAAACTTACCCTTCACACAGGACAATCCAATTTCAGAGCCAGTTTCTGAGGTCATAATATGTTCAGAGTCTAATAAGCAAACAAGTTTCCTGTTCACAAAAAATGTTATTGGCTTCCAATCTCGAATCGAAAACTATCTGAAGAAGTTTAAAGTGCACTTAAGCTCCAGGAGTCCAAATGGCATGAGAAGCCAGAAATAATTAACACGGTTTTCATCTGGCTTGGAAGCTAAACCCCTTCTTGTCAGATGCCAACATAGCCGCAGCAATCCACATGTCATTAGCTATGAGTTGATGACTACAGTACATGGCGATGAGGGAAGCTCCAGATGGTCTAATGTTCAGTGGCCTGTCTTCTGAGTAGCACAGACCAACAAGAACACATGACCGTAGTATCATGCATGCCACATTGGTTCCCTGTTCAATAAAAGACTCAGTTTAAGACCTTGATCCTTTATTTTAAGGCCCTCAAAGGACTGACCCCTGGCTATCTCAGGGACTAGCCACAACAGTTGCAATCCTCTGGCAGGATGGAATTAATAGCATGAAAAATCAGACACAGAAGTAAGACACTGGGCCATCTCAGTGGCTGGTCCATGGCTGTGCAACTTCCTTCAATGAGGATCTTACCATCAGAACATCCTCACTCTGAAAACCCTTCAAAACTCTGCTCCCACTACTTCTCCGGCCTCATTTCTTAGCGTCACGGCCACTCATCGCCAACCTTCGCTTCCCCCATTTATACCAGTCATTTTCCAGCTACTCCCACAAAGATATCTGAGGCTTGGGAGTCCTTTGGGCATTACTACAATTAACAGTGCCGGGGCCACGTTCAGAGTGAGGGATAAAAGCCATCTTTTCCCAGTAGCTTTCCCTTAGGGATTTCAACAATAGTTTGATGTGAACAGAGGATAAAAAGAAAGAAAGGAAGAGTGGGAGTACTAACGGAAAAAATTTCTAGCACATCTGAAGATGGCAGTAAAAGGGGATGAGATAATATCTTCTCTTGACCAATTTAATTATATACGTATATAAGTACAGTAACTCCTCACTTAACGTTGTAGTTATGTTCCTGAAAAATGCAACTTTAAGCAAACCGATGTTAAGCGAATCCAATTTCCCCATAAGAATTAATGTAAATGAGGGGGTTACGTTCCAGGGAATTTTTTTGCACCAAACAAAAGACTATATATAACACACACACACACACACACACACACACAC
>NW_020692930.1:0-7194 GCF_002925995.2 Terrapene triunguis
CTCAGTGCGCATGTGATAGGTGCAGCGCATGGTCTTGTTCACAGAGAAAGACTATGTTCTTTGTTCACAACTACATTTATCTGTCTCAGGAATTCACTCCCTTTTTCCAATTCCCACAGCCACATCTGCGACTGTCTCCCAACCCAGCCTGGCCTCACACTCCCAGAGGTTAGCGCAGATTAGGCGGAGGAAGAAGAGGACACGGGAAGACATGTTTGCTGAACTAATGGGATGCTCCCGAGCCCAGGCACCCAGCAGACACAGTGGAGGGAGAACTTGTCACAAATGCACCGGGCAAACATGGAACGGGAGGAGAGGTGGAGACAGGAGGACCAGCAGGCGACTCAAACGCTCCTTGGACTAATGAGGGAGCAAACGGACACGCTCTGCCGCCTTGTGGATGTTCTGCAGGACCGGAGGCAGGAGGACAGAGCCCCGCTGCAGTCTCTCTCTAACCGCCCTGCCCCGCCACCAAGTCCCATACCCCCCTCACCCAAAGTCCAAACACGGAGGGGCGGCAGGGGCCGTGAAAACTTTCACTCCACCCCTGCAGACTGCTCTAGCACTAGAAGGCTCTCATTCCCCAAAATTTGAAAAGTCCTTTCCTACCCGCCTCACACAAGCCCCCGTCCAAGTTTCACCACCCCTCGTTTCATGTGTGGTTCATAATAAAATATTCGTTTCTGTTAATTACTGTTTCCATGATTTTCTTTGGGAGAAGAGTCTGTCTGAAGGGGGGGAAGGGGCTTGGTAATTGGACAGGACAGTCACCTTTAGCAGGGTACAGAGGCGGGGGCAGGTCCAGCATCAGGACACATACACAGTGCAGTCACTACTTGCCCTGCTCAGTCTGGGAGGTGGTTTTCATGTTCTGGGGGGGGGGGGGGGGGAGCTCTGTGACTTTGTGGCGGGGGAGGGCAGTTACAGATCTTATGCAGCGGTCCTTATCCTGGATCACAGAGCCAAGCAGCAGGGGATCTGTAACCCTCCTCCCACTGCCAGAAAGTCACCTAGCCGACACATACACGCAGTCCCGCCCAGGAGTGCTGGCAGGCTCCGTTGAGACAACCAGTCCAGCAGTGCGGAGCCTGTCATTCCGGGAGTTTAGAAGCATCATTTGCATCACAACACTAAACCCGCCCCCCGCCACAGTCTGCGTCCCCGGTTTAAAACATTCCCGCGAAAACAGTAATAAAGACAACGGTGTTCATTAACAACAAAACAGAACAGATTTTATTTTTTGGGAAGGGGGTGAAGGGGGTATGTAGCTGGAGAGGATAGTCAACATAAACTGGGTAAAGAAACGGGGGCAGGTTCAGCTTCTGTGTCCACAAACTTAACAGTCACTGGTTACCCTGCTCAGTCAGGAACCTAGCTTTCAAAGCCTCCCGGATGAACAGTGCGTCCCGCTGGGATCTTCTAATCGCCCGGCTGTCTGGCTGTGCGTAATCAGAAGCCAGGCTATTTGCCTCAACCTCCCACCCCGCCATAAAGGTCTCCCCCTTGCTCTCACAGAGATTGTGGAGCACACAGCAAGCTGCAATAACAATGGGGATATTGGTTTCGCTGAGATCACAGCGAGTCAGTAAGCTTCTCCATCTCCCCTTGAGACGGCCAAAAGCACACTCCACCACCATTCTGCACTTGCTCAGACGGTAGTTGAACAGTTCTTTTTCTGTGTCCAGGGCGCCAGTATAGGGCTTCATGAGCCAGGGCATTAGCGGGTAGGCTGGGTCCCCGAGGATCACTGTAGGCATCTCCACATCCCCAAGAGTTATTTTGTGGTCCGGGAAGTAAATACCTTCCTGCAGCCGTCTAAACAGACCAGAGTTCCTGAACACGCGAGCGTCATGAACTTTGCCCGGCCATCCGACGTTGATGTTCGTAAAACGTCCCCTATGGTCCACCAGTGCTTGCAGCACCATTGAAAAGTAGCCCTTTCGGTTGATGTACTGGCTGGCCTGGTGGTCCGGTCCCAGGATAGGGATGTGAGTCCCATCTATAGCCCCACCGCAGTTTGGGAATCCCATCGCGGCGAAGCCATCTATGATGACCTGCGCGTTTCCCAGGGTCACTACCTTTGAGAGCAGTACCTTAACGATTGCGTTGGCTACTTGCATCACAACAACCCCCACGGTAGATTTGCCCACACCAAAGTGGTTCGCGACTGACCGGTAGCTGTCCGGCGTTGCAAGCTTCCAGAGGGCTATGGCCACTCGCTTCTGGACAGTCAGGGCTGCTTGCATCCGGGTGTCATTGCGCTTCAGGGCAGGGGACAGCAACTCACAAAGTTCAAGGAAAGTCCCCTTCCGCATGCGAAAGTTTCGCAGCCACTGGGATTCATCCCAGACCTGCAGCACTATGCGGTCCCACCAGTCCGTGCTTGTTTCCCGGGCCCAGAATCGCCTTTCCACCGCATCAACATGACCCATTGCCACCGTGATGTCCTGGGCGCTGGGTCTCATGGTTTCAGACAGCTCTGTGCTACTCTCCGACTTCAGGCCCTCACGGCGGTGCCCTAGCCTCCTCTCCTGATTTCTCTGCATCTGCCTCAGGGAAAGGTGTATGATAAGCTGCGAGGCGTTGAGAACGGCCACAACTGCAGCGATGGTCGCAGCGGGATCCATGCTCGCAGTGCTGTGGCGTCCGCACTGTCACTGATCAGAAAAGTGCGCGAACTGATTTCCCGCAGGCGCTTTCAGGGAGGGAGGGAGGTCGGTAGTGACGGACGGATGACGACAGTTACCCAAAAGCACCCTCTACACATTTTTTTACCCAGAAGGCATTGGCGGCTCGACCCAGAATTCCAATGGGCAGCGGGGACTGCGGGAACTGTGGGATAGCTGCCCACAGTGCACCGCTTCCAATGTCGACGCTTGCCCCGTTAGTGTGGACTCACACAGTCGAATTACTGTCCTTAGTGTGGACACACAAGTTCGACTTTGTAATATCGATTCCACATATTCGATTTAAGTGAAATCGAACTACCCTCGTAGTGTAGACATACCCTGAGTGACCAGAGAAGGGGCTGCACTAGAGTAATCAGGAACCTGCTAGAACCAGTTAAAGCAGGCAGGCTAATTAGGACACCTGGAGCCAATTAAGAAGAAGCTGCTAGAATCAATTAAGGCAGGCTAATCAAGGCACCTGGGTTTTAAAAGGAGCTCACTTCAGTTTGTGGTGTGAGTGTGAGGAGCTGGGAGCAAGAGGCGCAAGGAGCTGAGAGTGAGAGGGTGTGCTGCTGAAGGACTGAGGAGCACAAGCGTTATCAGACACCAGGAGGAAGGTCCTGTGGTGAGAATAAGGAAGGTGTTTGGAGGAGGCCATGGGGAAGTAGCCCAGGGAGTTGTAGCTGTCATGCAGCTGTTACAGGAGGCACTATAGACAGCTGCAGTCCACAGGGCCCGGGGTGGAACCCAGAGTAGAGGGCGGGCCCGGGTTCCCCCCAAACCTCCCAATTGACCTGGACTGTGGGTTCTTCCAGAGGGAAAGGTTTCTGGGCTGTTCCCCAACCCACATGGTGAATCTCTGTGGCAAGTAAATCCGCCAATAAGCGCAGGACCCACCAAGATAGAGGAGGAACTTTGTCACACTTGTGTCAGGAGTGGGATCTTGGGGTGCACAGCGCGGCGGAAGAAGGAGGGTGATTTAAAAAAAACAACAACAACAACAAAACAAAACAAAAAGGGAGCGGGTTTATTTTTTTTCACCACAATGGATGACGTAGTGCGGGCACTGATACAAGCTACGGCGGCCCAGCAGGAGGCTACCCGTGTCCAGGCAGCTGCCCAACAGGAGGCAGTGCGGCTGCAGCAAGAGACTAATCGCCTGCTGATGGACCAGGCTGCTCAAGACCGAGCTATGTTGCGGGAACAGGTAAACCAGGTAAAGTCCCTTACAGAGCTGAATCGCGGCCTAGATGGGACGCGGCTCATACGGGCCAGCCATTGGCTGCAGAAAATGACAATGGAGGATGATGTAGAGGCATACCTTCTGGCCTTTGAGAGGACAGCCCTACGGGAGGCCTGGCCTCGAGATCAGTGGTCTGGCATCCTTGCCCCATTCCTGTGTGGGGAGGCCCAAAAGGCCTACCATGATCTGCCTGAAGAGGCTGCGGCAGACTACCCCCAGGTGAAAGCAGAGATCCTGGCCAGATCTGGGGTAACGACAGCAGTGCGGGCCCAGCAGTATCACGGTTGGAGGTACCAGGAAGACAAAACCCAGCGGTCCCAATTGTATGACCTCATCCATCTCACACGAAAGTGGTTGCAAACAGAGTCCCGGAGTCCGGAAGAGATACTAGCGGTTCTGGTCATCGACCGATACATGAGGGGACTACCACCAGACCTTTGTGCCTGGGTAAGCCAGAACGAACCCTCCACCTATGACGAGGTTGTCGCCCTGGTAGAGAGGCGAAGGACAGCGAGGGAGCTGACCCGACCAGTTAAGGAAGAGGCACCCCGGGTTAAACTAGCAGCACCAAGCCCTAAAGTTCGGGTGACTGGGCCACCAGGAGGGCCCAGGTGGAAAAAGAGAGAGGCTGAAGGCCCATCAGAGGCCATAAAGAGTCGGAGCACTGAGGGAGAAGAGGATCGTGATGTTAGACTGCCCAAACCAAGAGACCGGGGAACGCCTAGGGCTCCATACAGATGTTATGCCTGTGGGGAGTGGGGACACATAGCTGCACAGTGTCCCAGTGCTGAGGAGCCTATGCAGTGTAACCTGGGGAACTGGGCAGATCCATGCTCCCTAATCCACCTTGTGGGAGTCTCACTAACCCCACATATGTATACCAGACCAGTGAAACTAAATGGGGTAGGGACCATGGCACTGGTTGATTCAGGGAGTGCTATCACGCTTATCTCAGGGAAGCTCGTGAAGCGTAGTCAGCTTCTGCAGGCTAAATGTACTGGGTTAACATGTGTCCATGGGACAGTTAGTTACTACCCCACCATCCCAGTAAAAATCGAGATCCAAGGGAACACTACTGAGGTAGCAGCAGGTGTAGTCCCTAAACTCCCATACCCGGTGCTCATAGGGAGGGACTTCCCAGGGTTTGAAAACTTACTCCCAGTAGGGGGATTGGAGAAAGATGGGGACCCTAAAATTGGTGAGGCATCCACAGCAGACTGTCAACCCCCAATCTTCTCTGAAATATCCCCAGATTTGTTCTCCACTCCCAGACAGGATAGAAAGACAAAAAGGGAAAGAAGGGCAGCTAAGGCCTTGGGAACCTGAATACTGACCCAAAGCCAGAGGGTCGCTCTTGTAGGTAGGCGTACCCGCACAGCTGAAAAGGAGGCCACGCAAGAGGGAGAAGCACCTGAGTCTGACCCCCACCCTAATGCTTCTGAACCAGTAGAGGCAACAGAGACTGGGCCCCTAGATCTTAGGCAGATTAGCCCTGGGAGAGGAAATTTTGGACGGGACCAGGCAGAAGACCCAAGGTATGACAACATTAGGAAGGAGGTGACTGAAATAGATGGGGTTCCCGTGGAAAGGGAAAACCCAGGGACCAGGACCCTACTTCATAATGAAGAAGGATCTCTTATACCGGGTTGCACCACTACAGGGGCAGAAGGTACAGCAGATCCTAGTACCTCAAAAACACCAGAACGCTGTATTAAGTCTTGCTCATAGTCATCTTTTTGGGGGGCATTTGGGGGTAGAGAAGACCCTGGCACAAGTCCTACGACGGTTCTTCTGGCCCGGAGTAAATGAAGAAGTGTGGAGGTACTGTGCCTCCTGCCCGGAGTGTCAGCTGCACAGTCCCCGTCCCCACTTGAGGGCACCTTTAGTACCCCTTCCCATCATTCGAGCGAATAGCCATGGACCTAGTGGGACCCCTGGGAAGACGGCTCGGGGCCACCAATATATACTTTCATAGATTCATAGATTCTAGGACTGGAAGGGACCTCGAGAGGTCATCGAGTCCAGTCCCCTGCCTGCATGGCAGGACCAAATATTGTCTAGACCATCCCTGATAGACATTTATCTAACCTACTTGAAGGGTTAAAATCCATGTGCATGTTATATAACAACCTGGTATATGGATTGTGCCAGCTCTTTCTCAGACCCAAAGTCCAGAGTTTGGTCTGGAGACCAGAGGCCTAGCAAATAGTGATTAGCTAAGGGTATGTCTACACTACGAGGGTAGTTCGATTTCACTTAAATCGAATATGTGGAATCGATATTACAAAGTCGAACGTGTGTGTCCACACTAAGGACAGTAATTCGACTTTGTGAGTCCACACTAACGGGGCAAGCGTCGACATTGGAAGCGGTGCACTGTGGGCAGCTATCCCACAGTTCCCGCAGTCCCCGCTGCCCATTGGAATTCTGGGTCGAGCCGCCAATGCCTTCTGGGTAAAAAAATGTGTAGAGGGTGCTTTTGGGTAACTGTCGTCATCCGTCCGTCACTACCTCCCTCCCTCCATCCTTGAAAGCGCCGGCGGGAAATCAGTTCGCGCACTTTTCTGATCAGTGACAGCGCGGACGCCACAGCACTGCGAGCATGGATCCCGCTGCGACCATCGCTGCAGTTGTGGCCGTTCTCAACGCCTCGCAGCTTATCATACACCTTTCCCTGAGGCAGATGCAGAGAAATCAGGAGAGGAGGCTAGGGCACCGCCGTGAGGGCCTGAAGTCGGAGAGTAGCACAGAGCTGTCTGAAACCATGAGACCCAGCGCCCAGGACATCACGGTGGCAATGGGTCATGTTGATGCGGTGGAAAGGCGATTCTGGGCCCGGGAAACAAGCACGGACTGGTGGGACCGCATAGTGCTGCAGGTCTGGGATGAATCCCAGTGGCTGCGAAACTTTCGCATGCGGAAGGGGACTTTCCTTGAACTTTGTGAGTTGCTGTCCCCTGCCCTGAAGCGCAATGACACCCGGATGCAAGCAGCCCTGACTGTCCAGAAGCGAGTGGCCATAGCCCTCTGGAAGCTTGCAACGCCGGACAGCTACCGGTCAGTCGCGAACCACTTTGGTGTGGGCAAATCTACCGTGGGGGTTGTTGTGATGCAAGTAGCCAACGCAATCGTTAAGGTACTGCTCTCAAAGGTAGTGACCCTGGGAAACGCGCAGGTCATCATAGATGGCTTCGCCGCGATGGGATTCCCAAACTGCGGTGGGGCTATAGATGGGACTCACATCCCTATCCTGGGACCGGACCACCAGGCCAGCCAGTACAT
>NW_020692931.1:0-2149 GCF_002925995.2 Terrapene triunguis
CGCACGGTCGGCTCACGTGCCATTAAGGACAGACGGCCTCCTAGGAACGGGATATAGAAAAGGAATCCCGTATCCGGAGTCAGCCACTACCTTCTCTCCGTAACCTCCGGCAGGTTACTACAAGAGATTAGAAAGATGCAGCTTTTCTCTTTTATTTCAGCCAGCAGTTAATGGCACAGGGGACAATGCATTAAAAAAAAATTGTAAAAAAAAATGTACATAGTGTGTTGTAGTCTATGAAATCCAGCGTGTGTCTGGGGGGAGGGGGTGGACAGATTCCTAGATCAAGAGGGTTTTTTCAATAGATTGGCCCTGCTCTTCCCTAGGGAAACAGCCCCAGGGTTTTAGGGGTCACTCCTAGTATAACCCACCCTGTTCTACCACTTGCTGAGCTCAGTCCTGCATTTAAACAGCCGCCAGGGGGCATTAAATGGGCTTTGAGGCAGATGGGGGAGGGGAGAAAACCTGAGCATCTTTGGGGTAGAGGGAATTAACCACTCCCGGCTCAGAGGGGACATCGTCTCTGGCAGGTGAGGGGGGCAGGGCCTGCTCGGACAGACCAATGCAGAGAACCGTTTCAACTCAACTCACTGATACGTAAAGATCGTTGGCAGCGTTGTGGCAGCCATGCTGGTCCCAGATTATTAGCGAGAGCAGGTGGGCGAGGGAATCTCTCTTATGGGACCGACTTGTGCTGGTGAATGAGAATCAGACTCAATAACTCCCTCTCGGCCCTGGGTTGACTGTCCCCCTGGAAAGAAGGGGCTCTCGCATGACCACTTGCCACAAATGGGTAACAAAAGACACACAGACAGGCCCCGGTGACGCAGACAGCAAACGCCCTCCCGCCTGGTGGGAGAGCTCTCCGTTTATTAAATTGGCACATCCAGCCTACACGGGCGGGCAACACACCAGAGAGACGGGCACAGTGCACTGTTCACAAACAGAACACAATATACAGCAGGACACTGCCCCACCCCAGCCGCACACCCCGCATCCAATGCCACGAGGACACACAAAGACGGGAGGGATGACCCTTCCCATGGCCCAGCCTCCCTGCCCCACCCAGATCCTTCTGGAGAAAGTATAAAACCACAGTTAGAAATTAAACAAAAGCACAGCTGGGGGGAGGGGGGGGAGATCAACCCCCGCCCCTCCCTGGGAGGAACAATCACAGGGGCCTGTAGGAGACCCCTTCCAAGCCTCTTCCCCTATCCTAGAAACCAGGTCAGACCGGAGGCCGCTCCTTGCTAGCACGGCGGGGTAGAAGGGCATGAGTAGAGGGTGGGTAATGTGAGACGATCTTACTGGCTAGGAGGGGGAATACAGGACTGGGGGGGTAGGCTGAGCACCAAGATATATTGGGAGGGGACGGAATATGGGACTGGGGAGGGAGCTGAGATAGACGGGGGGGGGGGAATAGAGGTTGGTGGGGGGGCTAGAGCAGGGAATCTCAGGGCGGGGGGGAGTTTGGGCAATTAAAAGGATTCCCAGTTTGCTGGTGGTTCCCCCCCCAAAATAATAATAATTTAGAAACCAAAAAATTTTGGCAACTCAAAGAAAAAAAGATTGTTTCAAGTTTAGAGCATTTTAAACATTTGTAAAAAAAAGAAAAGAAAATGGAAAGCGATTTTGAAGCAAAAAAGCATTGTTTGCCTTGTAAAAAAAATCAAAATGTTTCATTTTTTAGTGTTTTTTTTTTCCTTTTGCCTAAAACAACCCAGCAAAGTGGACACAAAATATTTTGATTTCTGAATTTTTCACTGAAAAATGTTTTGGATGAAAAATTTCCCCCAGTTCTAGTTTGGGGGTAGGATTACACCACCCCCCCCATCATTAGCGAGTGCTTGGGAAATACAGAAAAGGGGGGAGTCTTGGGGCACTGGCACCCCTGGGGACAAAAGGGGCTCAGGACAGGATGATCTCAGCCCCTCACAAAGGGAGGGGTTGCTGTGGCAATGAAGGGGGTTTCCAGCCAGTTTGGGACAGGATCAGCTCCTCAGCCATCCCAGCGAGGGGGCTGCTCTGAACTCTCCGGGGCAGCGTGAACAAGCCTTGTGAAGCCTCTGGGTTTCCCCTCCTCCTCTGCCTGCTCCTGCGAACCCCATCTGCAGCCAATCGCAACTCCTATCCCTCCCCATTCCTGCCT
>NW_020692932.1:0-1307 GCF_002925995.2 Terrapene triunguis
CCCCAATTCCCATCTCCCCACTCCCCGTGCCCCAATTCTCCCCTTCCCCTCCCCCCACCCCGTCCTCTGAGCCCCCTCCAATTCCTACCCCCCACCCCTCTCCTCCCAGCCCTCCAATGCTCCTGAATCCCCCCTGTCCTCCCCCACACCCCACTCCTCCCCAGCTGGGACCGTGAACTGGCAACATGGGTGGGGGGACGGCACTGGTGGGGGGGTCCCAGCCCACTTCCCCTCCCTTTCACTCACCCCTTCCCCTCTCTGGGTGTCTCTCCCTCTCTGCCTTGCGGCTCCAGGATTCCTGGGCAGGGAATGTCAGATTTCAGGGGGAGGGGGCTGGGGGCTCCCGACACACATGGGCCGTTAACCCCTTCAGCGCCCCGCACAGCTCAGAGGGCCTGGCTGGACACTGCTGTGGGGAAGCTCGCAGCGCTGGGGTCCCCGGCTGGGGGCACTGCTGTGGGGAAGTTCGCAGCATTGGGGTCCCCGGCTGGGGGCACTGCTGTGGGGAAGCTCGCAGTGCCAGGGTCCCCGGCTTTGGGGGCACTGCTGTGGGGGAACTTGCAGTGCTGGGGTCCCTGCCTGGGGAAGCTGGCAGCACCAGGGACACCAGCTTGAGGGCACTGCTGGGGGGAAGCTCACAGCGCCGGCATCCTGAAGTTGGGGGCACTGCTGGGGGGAAGCTGGCAGCATTGGGGACCCCAGCTTGGGGGCACTGCTGGGGGGAAGCTCACAGCTCCGGGGTCCCTGGCTTGAGGGCACTGCTGTGGGGAAGCTCGCAGCGCCAGGGTCCCCGGCTTGGGGGCACTGCTGCGGGCAAGCTCGCAGCGCTGCAAAGCTCTCACACACACGTCACCACTCCCGACATGCCCCGGCCGCCCCACCCCGAGTGGGGCGCATGCCAGGCCCGTTCAGCGCCTGACAGCTGTGGCAGCTGTTCCGCTGGGCTATTTCCAGGCAGCCTGGACGGAGGCATAGCTCCCCCCCCACACACACACTGCTGCCATGGGGCTGCTCGGGGCCCAGAGCCAGCCGTCCCCAGGGGCAGACGTGGGGCTGGGACACTCTGTGCCAGGCAGAGCTGTAAAAATAACCAGCGTGGCCCCCGCGGCCAGCCCCGCCCAGGCCCGGCTCGGCCAGGGATATTTCTGGCTCCTGGGCCCGGTGTCTGATTTCCAGGGCTAGTGGCAATTCAAGGAGAGGGACCCCTGGGGGCGGGGGCCATGCTCAGGGCTGGGGGTTCCCGGGGGATGGGATATAGCCGGGGGGGAGGGGACGGGGACGTGTCTCAGTTCTGGGGGTTCCCGGGG
>NW_020692932.1:1317-3508 GCF_002925995.2 Terrapene triunguis
CGGGGGGGGAGGGGACGGGGACGTGTCTCAGTTCTGGGGGTTCCCGGCAGATGGGATATAGCGGGGGGGGACAGGGACGTGTCTTGGTTCTGGGGGTTCCCAGGGGATGGGATATAGCGGGGGGGGACAGGGACGTGTCTCGGTTCTGGGGGTTCCCGGGGGATGGGATCTAGCGGGGATGGACGGACAGGGACGTGTCTCAGTTCTGGGGGTTCCTGGGGGATGGGATATAGCGGGGTGCTGTCAGAAGCACCAGATCCCCCAAACAGAGCCCCTGTGGGGGTGTTCCACCCCCTTCCTTTTTGGGGGGTCCCCCTGTCCTTCACTCTGCCCCCCAGGGCTGTGCTACCCCTTAGGCATGGGGGGGGGACTGGGGAAAGACCACCCCTCTTCCTGCTGCTCTAGCTCCTGCTCCCCCCACTCCCAGGCCCCACCCCATCCCGGCCTCCCCCCCTCCCCACTGCCAGGCCCTGCCCCTCCCCCTTCCTAGGCCCCATCTCCCTAGACCCCTCTCAGGCCCCGCCCCTTCTGCACCCCCACCCCCTTCCTAGGCCCCGCCCCTCTCCATTCCTAGTCCCACTCCCGGGCCCTCCCCTCACCCTATTCCTAGGCCCCGCCCTCGGAGGGCTGCCCCTCCAGGTGCCTGTCCCGCTCTCGCACAGAGATGCCCCCCTCTCCTCCCGCCCCTTCCCTCTATGGCTCTCCTCCTCCCCCTCCCCCTCCCCACAGCCCCCTCCCCGCGCCGGGAGAGGACAGGCGGGGTCCTAGCCTTTTCCGTCAGGCGCTCAGCGGGGCAGCCCCGGCCCGGGGGCCTCACGGGGAGCTTTAAATAGCGAGGCCCCAGCAGGCACCACACCACGTGGAGCGGGGCTGGCTGGGGCCACGTGTGGGCGGGTGAGCGGTGCGGGGCGTCCGGGAGGGAGCTGGAGGGGGGAGATCGGGGTGTGTGTGGCCTGGGGAAGGATAGATGGGGGGTGGCTGGGAGGGGTATAGATGGGGAAGCTGAGGGGTGGCCTGGGGCGGGATAGATTGGGGGGGAAGCTGGGGTGGTGGTGGTGGGGGGGGATGGAGGGATAGCTGGGGGGAGGGGGGGAGGGGTAGATGGGGGATGGGGGGGGATGAGGGGGGGGGGTGGGCTGAGGAGCGGGGGGCTTGTCCTGGTGTGCACGGGGGGGCTGGGTCCCCAATGATGTCAGCACTGGGCTCCGAACTCCTGTGAGGACATCGGTGCCTCCCGGGGACTTGACACCCTGGGGGACTGAGGGGGCCGGACTTGGGAGGGGGAGCAAGGTTTGGGGGGGGGGGTGACCTGCTAATGCTCCTCTCCTCTCTCGCTGCCCAGCAGTGACCCCGCCATGGACGAGCGGTGGGGTGCCCAGGTGGGGCTGCCGTCCCTGGGGACACCCCCCCACACCCACCCTGTGAGCTGACCTGGGGGAATGGCGCTGTGATACTGCCCTGCAGAGACCCATGGGCACTGGGGTTCAGGGAGGCCCCCGGCTGGTAGGTATTGGGCTGATGCTGCCCTGTGCCCCCATAGAACCCAAATACTGGGGAACCCCAGCCTGGGGCAGGGGGGTCCCCAATGATGTCAGCACTGGGCTCCGAACTTTGTGACGAAATCGGTGCCTCCCGGGGCCTTGACACCCTGGGGACTGAGGGGGCTCTGGGGGGACAGTGCACCCCAGCTTGACCCTGTTCTGGGGGCTCTGAGCTGGGGTGCATTGCTGACTGTGGGTCTGCTCCCCCACCAGGTGCTGTGCAGTGACCGTGGGGTGATGCTGGGATTGTGGGGGTAAAAATTCCCCGAGACTGTAACCTGCCCCACACTTCTGCAAGGCCCCCCCGGCCCCCCCCGCGGGGGGGGGGAAGGGGGGGGGGGGGGGGGGGAGAAGCAACCTAGGTCCCACCCACCCCAAATGCTATGGGGTGTGGGGGAGGGGCATTGGGAGCAGGTGGGGTTGAATGGGGGTCCTGGGGTATGTGATTTAGGGGGTGGGGGAGAATGTGGGGCTGGGGCTTGATGCTGGGGGGGGCCTGGAAGGAGGATGAGTGGGGGGAGGGGCTGGGGATCCCCAATGATGTCAGCACTGGGCTCTGAACTGCTGTGACGAAATCGGTGCCTCCCGGGGACTTGACACCCTGGGGGACTGAGGGGGCTGCAGCTGGGATTGGGGGGGCAGTGATGGAT
>NW_020692933.1:0-7413 GCF_002925995.2 Terrapene triunguis
CTGGGAGCCAGGACTCCTGGGTTCTCTCCCCGGCTCTGGGAGGGGAGCAGGGGGACTGGGAGCCAGGACTCCTGGGTTCTCTCCCCGGCTCTGGGAGGGGAGCAGGGGGACTGGGAGCCAGGACTCCTGGGTTCTCTCCCCGGCTCTGGGAGGGGAGCAGGGGGACTGGGAGCCAGGACTCCTGGGTTCTCTCCCCGGCTCTCGGAGGGGAGTGGGGTCCTTGCCTTCACCTTGATGTGTGCTGTAGTTGTGTTAGTCACAGGGAGTTAGAGATACGAGGTGCGGGAGGAGATCGTATCCAACTAACCTCTGTTGAAGAGAGAGCCCAGCTTTGAGCTTACGCGGCTCTTCCACAGGTCGGGGCACTGCTCTTCGAGTGCCCACCTCGAGTACAGCTGGGCCCCTGTGAGGAACTGTCACATGAGGAGGTGTTGGAACAAACTGATAAATCCAACACCCATGAGTCACGGATGGCAGCCCCTAAGCCTTCGGAAGGAACTCAAGTATCAAACTGCAGAACCGCTCCCTGTGGTGTGTAACTGAATATTTAAATCTACTCCTGCTTGTAACTACAGCACAAACCAGTACTATAGACAGAGATGAACACAACTTTGAGGTGGGTCAATAGACATGTGAACAAGGGGGATTCAGTGGATAGAGTGTACTCAGATTTTCAGAAAGCCTTTGACAAGGTCCTTCACCAAAGGCGCTTAAGCAGAGTCAGCTGTCACGGGATAAGAGGGAAAGTCCCCTCCTGGGTAACTGATAGGAAAAACAGGGTAGGAATAAATGGTCAAGTTTTCAGAATGGAGAGAAGTAAATCGTGGTGTCCCCCAGGGGTCTGTACTGGGCCCAGTCCTATTCCACATATTCATAAACGATCTGGAAAAGGGGTAAACAGGTGGCAAAATTGGCAGATGATACAAAACTACTCAAGATAGTTAAGTCCCAGGCAGACTGCGAAGAGCTACAAAAGGATCTCTCAAAACTGGGTGACTGGGCCACAAAATGGCAGATGAAATTCAATGTTGATAAATGTAAAGCAATGCACATGGGAAAATATAATCCCAACTATACATATAAAATGATGGGGTCTAAATTGGCTGTTACCACTCAAGAGAGATATCAAGTATCAGAGGGGTAGCCGTGTTAGTCTGAATCTGTAAAAAGCAACAGAGGGTCCTGTGGCACCTTTGAGACTAACAGAAGTATTGGGAGCATAAGCTTTCGTGGGTAAGAACCTCACTTCTTCAGACTCAAGAGAGAGGAGATCTTGGAGTCAGTGTGGAGAGTTCCCTGAAAACACTCCATGTGCAGTGGCAAACAAGCTAACCCCCTGTTAGGAACCACCCAGAAAGGGGTAGCAAGACAGTAAATATCATAATGTCACTGGAGAAATCCATGGTGTGCCTCTGCCTGGAATATTCGGTGCAGTTCTGGTCACCCTGTCTCTGAAAGGTGTTATTAGAAATGGAAAAGGTAGAGAGAAGGGGTATAAAACCGCTTCTATAGCAGGAGAGCTAAGACAGGCAGATAGGATAGAGGTCTATAAAATCACGCTAGGGTTTGGAGAGAGTAAACAAGGAAGTGTTATTTACTCCCTCTCATAAGAGCTAGGGTGAAGCAGGTTTAAAACACACAAAAGGAAGTATTTCTTCACCCAACGCACCATCAGCCTGGGGAACTCCTTGCCAGCGGATGTTGTGAAGGCCAAGACTATACCAGGGTTCAAAGAAGAACTAGAGAAGTCCCTGGAGAACAGGTCCATGAATGGCTATTGGCCAGGATGGGCAGGGATGCGACCTCCTGTTCTGCGCGTCCCCAGGGGCCGACAGGGATCACTCGGTAATTGCCTGTTCTGTTCATTCCCTCAGAGGCTCTGACACTGACCCCGCTCAGAGGACACTGGGCTAGCTGGACCTGACCCCATTCTGATGTAAAGACACCAAGATGAGGCAGGACCAATCGCACCTAGACCTGCCCTTACAAACCTCCCTTGGACGCCTGTTCTGGAGCCGAACTCCCCTTAGAGAGCGAGAGTGTTTGTCAGCCCCACACCCAGCCGCCCTTTTCTCAAGGCTAAACCGGCCCTGCTTGTGTGTAACCTTTCCTCCTACGGCAGCTTTTCTCAACCCCCCGGGGGCCCTGTGGGTGCATGCCTCTGGCCCATATGTGGTGTGCGCTGAGCTGCGGCCATTGGGGGGCGGGGAAAGGAACCAGAGACCCCAGCAAGGAGGAAATGGAAACTTGCAGGGAGCCCCTGATGGGGGGGGGGGGGGAAAGCAAGCTGCGTGTGTGTTAAGCCCCACCCTATTTGCATCTTGTGTGTATTTATCCGCACTCCCCCTCCCTGCTGGGCCAGGCCATTTCCCCCCATGGTAGAGCTGAGAATGGAGAAGTGAGGTGCCCGCACTCAGTCCCAGCCCCCGTCTAGGGCTTTCGACCAGTGGGGCTGGGAGCCAGAACGCCTGGGTTCTAGGCCCCGAGAGGTGACGCAGGGAGCGACAGGTAATTCCCTCACTGTACACAGGGCCAGAGCCCAGCAGTGTGGGGCATGGGGCACTGGGGCTCATCCCTGCAGGCGGGACGGAGCCGCTTTGCCCCACAGCGCAGAGGGGCTGGGCTCAGCCCTGCCCTTCAGGGAGATGGGGGGAGGCGCTCGCCCGCCAGGCCGGGCTGGACAGGAGCTGCCTGGTGAGATGGGGCCCCCCCCCCATCTCCACCCTCAGCCAGCACCTGTGGAGCAGGGGGTCCCCAGTTCACAGCCCGTGCTGCCCCCAGGGACAGAGCTAGAGACGTCCCCCAACCCAGTTAGCAGCTCCTCACCCACCCCCTGGCCCCAGCCCCAGCAGCGCTGTAACATACAAACACTGGTTTATTGGTAAGAGAAAAAGCCGAACAAATCGCCTTTGCGATGACAGGGAGCCCCGGGCAGGAGCCCCCAAGGACACAGGCCTGGCCTCCCCCACCCCACGGCACAGAACAGGGGGGCAAGGGCACAACCTCAGCCCCGTGGGGGCATCTGGGAGCAACAGTGCCCCAGGGAGGCGACATCCCCCCAGCGCCAGGGGCTGGAGCCAGCTACCCCACGAAGAGGGGGACCCCCCGGGGGTGCCGAGCAAGCTGGGCTCGGCCGGGGCCAGGGATGGCCCCTCCCGCGGGCTCAGACGAAGGTGATGCGGGTCCGGGCCTGGTTCACCTGCCAGACGTTCAGCTCCTCGTACTCGTCCAGCGCGGCCTGGAACTGGGCGGGGGTGAAGCCCTTGGAGACGCAGCGCTGCTCGGCCTCGGCGTAGCGCACCGCGCGCCCGCCCACCCCGCCCGCCAGCTCCCGCACCGCTGCGAAGATCACGTCCGCTGCCCGCTGCGTCCTGGGGAAAGGGGGATGCGTCAGCACTGCCCCCACACTGCCAGCCTCCACAAACCCCTTCCTGCACTGCCCCCAGCCCCAGGGAACCCCCTCCCCCAGCCCCCCCACTGCTCCCAGTCCCAGCCTCGGGGAACGCCCCCCCAGAGATCCCATCCGCTGCTTCCTTGGGGCAGGGGGGAGAGAAGAATGGAGCCACAGGAACGCCCCCCTCCCTGAGCAGGAACGTGCCCCTAACCCAGAGCGCCCTGCCCCCCAGCAGGACCCTTGGCTGTACGTGTGTGGGGAGGAGACATAGGGGACGGAAGCCCTGCCTCGGCATGTGAGCGTTAGGGGCACGAACCCCACGTCTCACCTGGTTTGCTGCCCTTTGTCCCCCAGCAGCGAGTCCTTGGACATCTCCATGAGCCGCATGGCCTCGTTCACGTCCTCCTTCTCCACCACATCCACCAGCCGCAGCCGGGCCTGGAGGGGAGGCGGCACGGGGAGGGGGTCAACGTGGGTCACTGGCTCTGCCCCACAGCCCCGGAAATGCTTGACCGCCAGCACCCATCCATCCTCAGCAGACCAAGATGAGGGTCAATGCCCCGGGCCATTCCCAGCTACCGACCAAACCTCTGCCAATCCCGACCCGCCCAGCCTGGCAGGGGCTCCATCCCCACCCCCAGGGCGAGGGGGGCCTGGCTGCTGCATGACCCGAAGAGCAGCCTGGGGCCTCTGGGTTCCTCCCTGCAGTCGATGGGGCCGGCAGGGGTCCCCCCGACGGGGTGTCCGGGGGGCTCGCGAAGCGCTGACTCGGCAGTAGTTGGCTGCACACGCTACCTGCACGAACAGCACTTTGGAGCCTCTGGGACTGGCTGGGGGGACGGGACGAGCGGTTCCTGCTCCGGGCATCTCCCTCTCTGCCCTTGCACCCAGCTGCAGGCCAGCCTGGAGGGGGGGGAATCCGCCGACGCCAGTGGCCCCCCAGAGCTGCAAGCCCCCACACTGCAGTAGCAACCAGACGCCAGCTACTTGCACTGTCAGCACTTTAGCCCTGCGGAGCCATGAACGGTGCCACCCCCCCATTCCCTGCCCCGCCACCCCCAGCCGGGGCCGGCGCTCACCAGGGCGCTGGCCAGGCGCAGGATGCCCAGCAGTGTGCGGGCCGACGTGAAGGTCGTGTCCTTGCTGGCCCAGGCCTCCTTGCGCATCTCCACGTAGGCGGCTGTGATGTAATCAGCCAGCGCCTCCGGCACGGCCGGCTGCTTCCGCTTACACATGCTGATGTAGCGCCTGGGGGGAGCAGGGGGAAGATAGGTTAATATGGGGGGGGGGGGGGAGGGAGAAAAAGAAACTGCCCCCCCCCCCCACCAGCAGGATGCTCAGGGCATAGAATCCTGGCTTCCAGGCCCCCCCACCCCCCATATAACCCACCTGACCCCACGGAACATAAGAACGGCCAGACTGGGTCAGAGCAAAGGTCCATCTAGCCCAGTATCCTGTCTGCCAACAGTGGCCAGTGCCAGGTGCCCGAGAGGGAATGAACAGAACAAGGAATCACCAAGTGATCCATCCCCTGTCGCCCATTCCCAGCTTCTGGCAAACAGAGGCCAGGGACACCATTCCTGCCCATCCTGCTAATAGCCATCGATGGATCTGTCCTCCAGGAACTTCTCTAGTTCTTCTTTGAACCCTGTTATAGTCTTGGCCTTCACAACATCTTCTGGCAAGGAGTTCCACAGGTTAACAGTGCGTTGGGTAGAAAAAATACTTCCTTCTGTTTGTTTTAAACCTGCTGCCTATTAATTTCATTGGGTGTCCCCTAGTTCTTGTGTTATGAGACGGAGTAAATAACACTTCCTTATTGACTTTCTCCACACCAGTCATGATTTTATAGACCTCTCTCATATCCCCCCTTAGTCGTCTCTTTTCCAAGATGAAAAGTCCCAGTCTGATTAATCTCTCCTCATACAGAAGCTGTTCCAGACCCCTCATCATTTTTGTTGCCCTTTTCTGAACCTTTTCCAGTCCCACTAGACCTTTCTTGAGACGGGGCGACCACATCTGCACACAGTATTCAAGATGGGGGCATCCCATGGATTTATATAGAGGCAACATGATATTTTTTGTCCTATTATCTATCCCTTTCTTAATGATTTCCCACATCCTGTTCGCTTTTTTGGCTGCCGCTGCACATTGAGTGGATGTTTGCAGAGAACTCTCCACAATGACTCCAAGATCTTTCTTGAGTGGTAACAGCTAATTTAGACCCCATGGTTTTATACGTATAGTTGGGATTATGTTTTCCAATGTCAATTTGCATTTATCAACATCCCCTCCCAGAGCTGGGGAGAGAACCCAGGAGTCCTGGCTCCCAGCCCCCCCCTGCTCTAACCCACCAGCCCCCACTCCCCTCCCAGAGCTGGGGAGAGAACCCAGGAGTCCTGGCTCCCAGCCCCCCATGCTCTAACCCACCAGCCCCCACCCCACTCCCAGGGCCAGGGAGAGAACCCAGGAGTCCTGGCTCCCAGCCCCCCCTGCTCTAACCCACCAGCCCCCACTCCCCTCCCAGAGCCGTGGAGAGAACCCAGGAGTCCTGGCTCCCAGCCCCCCCCTGCTCTAACCCACCAGCCCCCACCCCCCTCCTAGGGCCAGGCCGAGCTCTCACCTCATGAGCTTCATGTCGAGCTGCTGGAAGGCGCAAGGCGGCTGCCGGCTGTGCTGATGGACGTAGGTGATGTGCTGGGCCAACCTGTGGGGGCGACACACGTCAGCGCTGCTGCCCGGATGCCCCATCCCGGCCCCAGGCCGCCCCCGAGCAGAGAGGGAGCCCCCCGGGTTCTCACCGCAGGTCGTTGTCCCGGTCGGGCCGGTCCTGGATCAGCCAGAGCAGGTCGAAGCGGGAGAGCAGGGCTGCCGGCAGCTGCACGTTCTGCTCCAGGCTGCGCTTGGGGTTGTAGCGCCCGTAGGCGGGGTTGGCGGCCGCCAGGATGGCGCAGCGGGCGTTGAGGGTGGCCAGCACGCCCGCCTTGGCAATGGAGATGGTCTGCTGCTCCATCACCTCGTGGATGGCCGTGCGGTCGCTCTCCAGCATCTTGTCGAACTCGTCGATGCAGCAGACGCCCTGGTCGGCCAGGACCAGCGCCCCGCCCTCCAGGGCCAGCTCCCCCGTCACCGGGTCCCGCAGCACGGCGGCCGTCAGCCCCACGCCCGACGAGCCGCGCCCGGTCGTGTACTGACCTGGGGAAGGGAGGGGACACAGTCAGAGGGGGTGGGCCCAGGCCGTGGGGCACTGACCTGGGGGGAGATGGGAGTCGGAGGGTCCCCATCCCCACCGCTGCTGGGAAGCCCCTGAACGCCCCACCCAGCCGGGCCCCGGCGCGCCCTAGCCCCCGGGGTGGGGTGTTACTCACTGCGGGGGGCCAGGCGGTCGATGTACGAGAGCAGCTGGGACTTGGCCACGCCCGGGTCACCCATCAAGCAGATGTTGATGTTCCCTGGAGGAAGACGGCAAGGAGCTGGGTCAGCGTCAGAGCAGCCCCCCCACGGGATCGATCCCTCCCCCCCATGACACATATACACCCCCCCGCCCCCCTGCACTTCCTCACCCTGGGGTTCCGTCCCCTCCACCTCAGACTCACCCCGAATCTTCATGCCCCGGGGGTTACGGTCCACGCCCCCCACCAGCAGCAGCAGCAGGGCCTTCTTCACGTCCTCGTGCCCGTAGATCTCGGGGGCGATGGAGGCTGCCAGCTTGTCGTAGAAATCCTCCTCTGCACACAGCGGGAGGGGGTGGGGAGGGGTCAGCAGGGCTGGGGGGGTCCTTGATCCATGACTTGCCGCTCCCCCCCCATCCAACCACACCAGGGTGTGGGGAGGTGGCGGGGGGCGCTAGCAGGAGGTGCAAACAGGGCTATACAGGGGAGATCTCACCCATGAGCAGGCCCTGTGCCTCCTCTGTCAGCTGCCCCGCACTCAGCACACCCAGGGGGCAGGCAGGAGGTGCCGCAGGGTACGGGGCAGGTGGGGGATCTCAGCTGCCCCACACTCAGCACACCCAGGGG
>NW_020692933.1:7423-8083 GCF_002925995.2 Terrapene triunguis
GCCCCACACTCAGCACACCCAGGGGGCTGGCAGGAGGTGCCGCAGGGCTGTGGAGTTGGGGTGGCTCCCCAGGGCCCAGCAAGGCTGGGGGCGGGGGATGAGGGGCTATGGGGGGGAAGCGAGGGGGGTGTCACCTGTGATCTGGCGCAGCTCGTCCTCCGTCAGCTCCCCTGACCCCAGCTCGTCCTCCTCGCTCTTGTTCATCTTCACGATGCGATGCGCCTCCAGGTAGGTCTCGGAGATCAGCCCCTGGGAGGGAGCAGGGGGGCGCGTTACTCCAGGGGACCCGCCCAGCACCCACCCTCCTCTCCATCCCCCAGAACTACCTCAGCAACCGGCAGGGGAGGTTGGCCCAACCCGAGCCGAGCCCCCTGCCCCCCTGATCCGGCCCTGCCTCCCCCACTCTCACCTGGGCCATCTGCCGAAAGCCAGCTCTCAGCAGGGGCAGGAAGACGCCGGTGATGCTGACGTGGTCCCCAGGCTGGGCCAGCCGCGTGTTCTCGCCATGCACAGCCACGCTGATGGAGCGCGGGAGGTGCCCTACCGGCACCTGGTCGCTCTGCATTGGGGGGGGGGGGGGGGGGGGGGGGGGGGGGGGGATGAAAGAGAGGGAAAAAAATCAGCCGCACCCTCCCTCAGGGGACCAGCCCCCGACTCTGG
>NW_020692934.1:0-10899 GCF_002925995.2 Terrapene triunguis
GGGACAGATTGGTCAGTGAAGGAGGTAAAAGCCTGAGAAGTAGGTCAGGGTCAGTACACTGGGGAAGGGTAACATGGACATGAGTTTGGTGGTGGGGAGAGAAGACTGGACTTAAACTCCCAGGATCCTTTGGAAAATTGGGCCTAGGCACTCCGTGGATTTTGAAAATTGTTCCCAAAGCCAACAAGTTCATGCTCATTCTCTATCTTTAGTTAAGGAGGGCGACCCCTGACCCCAGTAGACTGTCTGCAGGGACAAAAACCTGCGACAGTGGACAACTTGGAAGGGAAAATATCAAATCTTCTCCTATGCCCCAGCTGCCCTCTGGCCTTTATATCATATTCACAGGAGCAAAAAAAAAACATCCCTTTTCTCCCACTCAGGGCTGCCGATGGATGGGGTGGGGGAGGCAAAAGGGGCAACTGCCCTGGGGCCCGAGATTATTAAGGGCCCAGGGCCCCTGGCCACCGTGGCTGTGGCCAGAGTCCCAGGCCCTTTAAATCACCGCCAGAGTCCTGGGCGGCAGGCCAGTCAGCACTGCAGGGCTGTGTGAGGGAAACTATCCCTCAATTCTGTTTTTCTGAATTCTGAATTATTCTCAATTCAGCCCTGCTCCCATCCCTTTCAGAATTCCCCTTCATGCCTCAGGTCTACTCCCATTCAATTCCAGGGGAGATTGGCTAGCGACATGAATGGCAGGCGGACCAGGTCTTTGTTAGCAGGCTTGCAATGTCACTTCAGAGTGTCAGAAGGGAAAGTCTAATTTATGATTATTAATAATTATAAAAGTGATTGATAGAAATTCTGCTAAGGAAAAAAGAGTCTGTTAAAATTGTAGCCACTGACAGAGAAATGCTCCTACATGTATTTGGGGATTGTTTACTTTATGCTGAACTCTAGAACTTATTTTTTTCCCTGTGTAACATTTTATACGCATAAGGGTCCACTCAGTCATTCCCAGAACACTGGACATTTCCAGACTGTCGGGATTGGTTTGGGCCCACCCGTGCCACCCCATTCTCATTGGCGTGATGGTGCATGTGAGGTTATGCCGCATGGGGAACACCATTTTTCAGAGATAGAGGGGGCGGAGTGATGTTCCCCCATCCAATACTGGACAAAATCACATCCCTTTTAGCACCCGTGCTGGACAGCGGACAAACCTCTCAAACAGAGACCTGTCCATTTTAATCCCGGACGAGTGGCCTCCCTCTATACACACTAATTTCTGTTAATATGCTTGTTCAGATGAGCTCTCATCTCTGATTCTGTTTCCAGGGCTGGGAAGTTCTGCGCCACCTGTACAAGAAGGTAACTGAAGTTCAGATTCTATCAATGTGCCAATCTCACCTGCTGTTAGAACGTTTTGCTTCTTTCCCCTGACTGTGGCCGTGGGAGGGGAGTTCATTGCTCAGGGCAGAGCTCACAAGCATCCTGCATTTCACAGCACATCGGGAGGAGGGGAGGTTGTGTAGCCATGGCCTGATGTACAGCAGTAAATCCAGACACTAATGTGTCTACTCCTCCTGTCCCTTCTCTGCCTTCATGAGCAGTGCGACCTGCAGAGCTTCCTGGGCACATCGCCCAGCCTGGCTGCACAGCCACTGACGTGTCCCAGCCCCTAGCACAGGGCCAAAAACACAGCTCCTTCTCCCACCAGCTCCCCAGGGCTGTCCCTGCTCACATCCCCCTCCCTGCCTGAGGCCCTGGGGGCCAGAGCCATGGTCTGTGGAACAGGGTCAAACTGAATTCTGGGTCTGTTCTTAAATGCCCAGCAACTGAGGATTAAAAATTCAGAGTTTGGAAATAGAGGAAATGACGTGTAAATGCTAAACTTCGGAGATTAGAGAGAGAAACAAAGATATTTCAAGTGACAAAATGGGGAGGGGCGGAAATAAAATATGCCCAGTGACGAGAACCCTGGTGCTAGAGCACAGTGGGCAAGTCATGAGAGTGCAGAGGGAGACACATCGGGATTGGGAAGGGCCCAGAAGATTGAGGGATGGGGCAGCGTTTGGAAGGGTCTGGAGGGCAGGCAGTGCCTGGCAGGAACAGGAGGGTGGGGAGAGCAGCAGGCAGTCAGCTGAAGGGGGCTGGTGCGGAGGCAGTAGGAGTTGGGGGCAGGTGGAAGGGCCTGCAGGTTTGGTGATGGTGGCTGCTTGGAGGAAACAGGCAGGTGAGTTGCTATTTTCACACTCATAGCAAACTCTCTATAACCTTTCACTTCCTGCTGCCCTGGGCCTCCCCTGCCCCATCTCCTCCTCATCCAATATGGTTTTCTCTCCCCTCTGGGATCCCCTCCTTCAGGTCTCCATTCACCTCTCTGCTTGCTCTCCCTCCTTCCCCTCCCGCTCCTTCTCCCCCAACACTCCCCTTGCTCTCATGTAGGCTGAGGGTGCAGGGATGGGAGGCATCTGTTCTCCCCTCCCAGCGATGATCTCTCTCAGCTGGGAATGTGGGGTTTAAGATGGGAAACTGCAGGGAGAGGTGAGGCGTGTCAGTGAGCACTGAGGAGAGGGAGCTCAGTTTCTCACCACTCCATGGGGCCCCCTATAACACCTGGGGCTCTAGTCCCCTCCCTGGAGAGATGTGGAGCAGGACATGAAAGAGCCTGAGTCCCAGACTTGGCTCAAGTGACCCTTTTGCTGGAGGGCTGGCCCATCTCTGCCAGGGGCGTGACTCTTCCCTGCACTGTGCTGACATCTCAGAGCTGCTCCCCATTCAGAGCTGATGGGTAAATCCTGGAGGAAGGAGATTCCCTGAGTCACGCTCCAGCTGGGGCAGATTCTGTCACTGATGCCATCAAACCCTCCCCCAGGGCTGAGCTCTGCCCCTAACGCTCTGATTCTCTCTCTCTCTCCAGCAAATGTGACTCTGGATCCAGACACGGCTCATCCCCAACTCATCCTGTCTGAGGATCAGAAAAGTGTGACACGGGCATATAAAGGGCAGGATCTGCCCAACAACCCTGAGAGATTTGACTTTTGGGCCTGTGTGCTGGGCTGTCAGGGATTCACCTCAGGGAGACATTGCTGGGAGGTGGAGGGTGGGCGATACTGGGCTGTGGGGGTGGCCAGAGAGTCTGTGAGGAGGAAGGGAGGGATCAGCCTCAGCCCTGAGGGGGGGATCTGGGCTGTGCAGCAGTTGGGGGATCAGTTCCAGGCTCTCACCTCCCCCGTGACCCCCCTGCCCCTGAGCCGGGTCCCCAGCAGGATCCAGGTTTGTCTGGACTGTGACCGGGGGCAGGTGACATTTATCGATGCTGGTGACGAGGCCCCGATCTTCACTTTCCCGCCAGGCTCCGTCCCTGGGGAGAGAATCCGACCCTGGCTCTGTGTGACGGTGTGGGGATCCTGGCTCCGACTGTGTCCCTGAGACACACAGCAGAGGGGGAACCGGAAATCAGCCTCTCTAGCCTCATGGACCCCAGTCTCTATGATCTTGGAGGACTCCCATCTACCCAGCCCCTTTCTCATCTCTATGGCGGCTGGAAGCACCGCCCCCTCCCTCTCTGCAGCCTCGGGGAGGAGGGGGGAAGAACCCCTGGGGCTGCAGGAGGGGCCCTGAGGGGCAGAGGTGGGGGCTGGGCAGTGGGTAACACTAACAGCCGGACAGGGGAAAGGCAGAGGTGGGGGCTGGGCGGGGGACAGGCGAAGGTGGGGGTGGCAGGGACACACCATGAATCAATCAGGGTTTGGGGGGTTGGGGAGAAGCAGCAGCAGCAGGGAGCGTTTTGTACAGATCTGTGTCCTTAGCTCTCATTGGGGTCTCCCAGCCCGGGATCAGCAAGAGGGGAAGGGATAAAATGAGGGAAAGAATAGAGCAGCCAAGGAGGGTGATCTGTGACAGGGAGGAGAGAGACAGGGAAATAAACAAGGATGGGAAGTGAGGGCTAGAACAATAATGAATAGAAAAGGAGAGTATGAAAGGAAAGGGAACATGAGTGGGACGGAGAGATTTATGACATGTTACTGAAAGTGAGACTGTAACTCATTAATTCCCTATATTAATCCCTGGCCATTTGTGCTATTTTAGTGCCATAAATAAAACTGTTCTCAGTAGCTGGCGATGTCCTTGCCGTGCTGCGGTTATTAAAGCTCCTTCTTAGCTCCTTTTACTTTGCTACTTTCCAGCTACTAACTGTAAATAAAACATTACAAACAATTCTTCTTGTTTGTTCCACTTTAATGTCCCAGCTGCAGGTGCTGGGGGCAGCGTCATGGGATTTGCTTCCCAACTTGGTTGTGTCCCCCCAGCACCCACAGGGAATATTGCACCCAGGGCCAGCTTCAGGCACCAGCGAAGGAAACAGGTGCCTGGCGCGGCCGATAGAAAGGGGTGGCAGTGCGTCAGTTGTCGCGGCGGCTCAATCTGCCCGCTTCAGTGTTTGGCGGAAATTCGGCAGTGGGTCCTTCACTCGCTGTCTTCCTCTTCGGCGGCAGCTCAATCGGGTTCTTCGTTTTTTCTTGTTTTTTCTTTTCACCGCTTGGGGCGGCAAAAAAGCTGGAGCCAGCAATGATTGCACCTCTAGGAAGAGACTTTGGGTTTTACTTTGTGATGTGTCACTAACTAGCCTGTGCTCTGTCTCTGTCCTGTACACACCCATGTCAATCAGGAATTGCTCAGCTGTGCTCTGTGCAGAGGTGACTGGTTGCACAGGGTGCGATACATGAAGGGACTCGGGTGTTGCAATGCTGAGCATCACAGTAATTTTTAGGCAGCGAGAAAATCACAGGGACAGCAGCACTGTGACCCTCAGAGCTGAGTCAGGTGCCTAAACTCCCTAGACAATTCATGGGTAACACAGGCACCTTACAATGCGATTCACAAAAGCCACCTCCGTAGGCGGGAAGTCATGTAAACTAGCCAATGGGAGATTCCGACAAGGGGGGAAGGGGTGTCCTAAGCCACACCCCTCTCATGAATAGGTGCTTAAATCTGGGCTGCAGAGGGGTGTCTGTCTCTGCTTTGCAACCCACAAACAGGAACCCACCACCTGATGTCCGGGGCCTCTAGTCGCAGTGGCTGCCAGTGCCTGGTAGTGGTGGCAGCGGCTGGGAGCCCCAGGCCCTTTGAAATCGCCCCAGGAGTCTGAAGGGCTCCTAGGTGCACACGCTGGATGGGTGCAGTGACACATTAGGGGAAGGAAAAGTCCCAGACCCCGGTAGAAGCCGCACTGAGCAGGGGTGGGGAGAAGAAGCCCTGGACTCTGACAGCTGTGCGAGGGGCAGGGGAAGTCCCGGACTGCGACAAAAGCCATGCAGGGTGTGTAGGAGAAGCCCTGGACCCGGCAGGAGCCACACTGGGTGGGGTGGGGGGAAAAGAAGAAGCCCATGACCCCATCAGAAGATGTGGGGCTGAAGCCCCCCTCCCCATGGAGCTGGCCTGAGTCCCTCCATCTTCCATGCCCCCTGCATGGAGCCCAATCTACTCACCTTGGTATCTCCATTTCCCCCATCACCACACAGCCATGAAGGGATTGAGCCTAGGAGGCAGGATCAACATTAGCCCCATTTGGCAGGTGCGATCTAGGGTACACAGAGGTGAAGTGACTTTCCCAAGACTAAGCAGGGAGTCAGTGGCAGAGCAGGGAGCCAAACCCAGGACACCTGAGCCCCAGGCCTGAACCTTAACCACTGGGTCACCCTTCCTACCCCAGGAAGGGGATCCTCCTCTGTCGGCACTAGACAGAGCCCCCAGGAGGTGGGGAGCAGAGAGAGATGAGAAAAAGGACACGGGTGGGAAGCAAGAAGGGAGAAACATCAGGAAGGGGAGGGAGCAAGGACTTAGAGAAGAAAGAAGAGGGAGGGAAAGGGGCAGGGAGAGCGATAGGAAGGGAGCAGAGAAAAGAAGAAGGGGGAGGGGAAAGACTCCCCACAGCTTGTGCCTCCCATCCACCTTCTTCCCACAGCCAGCAGTGGCCCCCAGCTCCCAAACAGGTGCTAAGCCGGGGTGAGGCACAGAGTGAACACTGTGTCTTTACACAAGGGTGTTAGTGAAGACAGCGTGTAGCTGAGGGTGATGATTTTAATACACTGTAATTCATGGTCACGTAATGATGTAGTTCATTACTATTTTAATAATCATTGCTATGATACCAGTGATAGACACACATTCAATAACTAGAATATGAAGGAAGTATGTGTATAAATATGCTGGAAATTGCCATTTTGGGTGGGGAGACTGAGCCAAACACACACACCTCACCCTTAAGGCAGGAGGGTGCAGAAAGGAGTGAGCAGTGGGCAGGAGGCGCTCGCGGGAGGGGACCTAGGGGGCAGAGCGGGGGCAGGAAGAGGTGAAGTGGGGGCTTGGCCTTCGGAAAGGGGGCAGAACTGAGAGGGGGCACCCACTGGCAAAACCAAAATTCAGCACCTATGGTGCGTGGGGTGGTACTAGTGGTGGCAGCGAAGGCAGCCGGGTGGGCATGTGGAAGCCCTGGCCATGCTGGAAGAGCGTGCCCAGCAGCGCAGCCGGCAGCTCGCTGGGCACCAGCCAACACAGGCGCAGCACCACCCAAATGTCAGGCAGATGGAGTCCACGTGGGCGCGACTTGTGCATGTGTGCACCAGCGGGGGCCCATTGACTGTTCTGCCCTGGGGCCCGGAATTGCTGTTGTTGGGCCTGGGGGGACTGTGCTCATGTCCTGCTTGGGCCCACAGCCCAGCTCTCTGTGCGTTCCCATAGTTTGCCCTCTGTGTCCATTCCCCTTTCTGTTTACTGTGCTGTTTTAGATCAATGATAACACTCATTTAGGGGGCTTCCCTTGGGTAACTGATAGAGATTTATAGTCTGAATTCTCACTGGCACAGTACTTTAAAAATCTTAAGCAGGCCAGCCCCCCAAAATCATGAGATTTAATAATAACAATAAATAGTAAATATTAGTGTAGCAGGGTGGTTGCCCGCTCCTGCCCTGAGGGGTCTAAAAAGCAGCCCTGGTGTGGGCTGCAGCTCTTAAAAGCCTGGGCTGATTGGGGGAAAGTAGGCTCAGCTGGGGGCCATGTCCCAATCAGGCCCAGCTGGCCCCTATAAAAGGCTGTGAGCCAAAGACCCAGGGTACCTGAGTGGAGCATGGCTGGGGAAAGGCAGAGGAGCTTGGGAGCTCCAGCCTGGAAAGCCCCAGGCTGTGGCCTAGCAGAAGGCAACAGGTACTGGGGGTTGCAGAGGGCAGCCCAGGGGTAGGCTAAGGCAGCAGGTCCAAACCCAACCTTGCCAGTGATGAGTAGGCTGATACTGCAGTCTGCCCCAGGGCGTGGGGGCTAGACGATGACTGGCAGTGGCCTTAAACTGAGGTGAAGTGGAGATAGTGGGTGGGGGTTCCCCGGGAAGGGGAGACCCTGAGAGAAAGGGGGTTACTGCCAGGGGGCAGCACCCCAGCTAACAGGGCACCGGAGTCCAAGGAGGGACACCGGGGGCCAAGCAGTAGTGGATCATCGGCCTGCAGAGGGCGCTCCGGGCTGGAAATCGAGCTAATTCCCTGAGAGACCAGCAGGAGGCGCCGCAGGGGTGAGTCCGCACTCTTACATATGGTGGAGAATGTGGGCACATGTGGTCCACCCCTGATAAAAGGGGCCAGGGCAAGGACTGTGGACTATTGCCTGGAGTGGAGAGGTAGAGAATGCAGGCATAGGCGGTCCACCCCTGACATAAGGGGCAAGGCAGAACAGCGGGACTATTGCCTGGACTTAGAGAGACAGGGGAAGATGGACCCCTGATACACTGGGGTGTTCTATGGGGAAACCCCAGGGGTCATCCCTGGTTGGGCCCCAGTGTTGGTGCCCCAATGGAAGGGGATCGACGACCATAAGGGAACCTGGGAGACTCACGGTGAACTGTGGGAGGTGCAGTGGGCCCTCTGCGAGCAGGTTGGCCAGCTGGCGAGGGAGCAGCGGGCCCTAGTCCAACTTCTCCACCAGGAGTTTTGGAGGAGCCGCCGGCAGGACAGGAAGTGGAGCGCCAAGGCCAGGAGGCCTGTGAATGGGCGCAGGACTTGCTACGCCTGCCAATGGGTGGGGCATTTGGTACGAGACTGTCCCTATTGGGGTGGGGGCAGGGTGCCGCAGCCCCAGCAGGGACAAGGAGAGATCCCAAAGACAGCTCGCCGGATGAAGCAACCCAGGCGGTGGCTGACTTGTTGGGTCTGTGGGCGATCGGGCCATGTATGGAGGATATGCCCAGGCCCAATGCAAGAGGTCCGCGTCGGTCCTGGTAAGGGGACAGGACCCCAAAGGGACAATAAGAAGTCCCGTGCAGCCCAGAGGCGGGAAACCTGCTGGGGCTGGCAGGAACCGGGCCATCTGAAGAGGCACTGCCCCCTCAGAAGGGCTGAGAGGCGACAGGAGGAGGCACCTGTAGGCCCGGTGGGACCAAACGTGGCCGAGGCAGTGACTGGGATGGAGGGGACCCCGCAAGAGGTTGGGACCCAGACCGTCACCATGCCAGTCACGGGGAGAGAGAGACCCAGACAGAGTGGGCCCAGCAAGAGGCTAGGGCCCCGGGGGGACACGTCCAAGAAACAAAATGGACACAGGTGGTTGTGGGACAGACCACCAAGGGGACCCAGACCCTGAGGGAAGAGGGCCTGGGGGACCCGGATCTACGGGCACGGCTCGAGGCGGCAGAGCAGGCCCGCCGGCAGGCAGAGGCACGTACCTGGGAGATGGCCCGCGGCTGGGAGGCTGCGGAGCGGAAATGTACGAGCCTGGAGAGGCGGCCCTGGAGGGCCAAGTTTGGGGAGCCCAGGCCATGAGCCCCCCTATACCCAGGGGTGGGGGTTTTGAGGGGGGAGGTGTGTAGCGGGGTGGTTGCCCGCTCCTGCCCTGAGGGGTCTAAAAAGCAGCCCTGGAGAGGGCTGCAGTTCTAAAAGCCTGGGCTGATTGGGGGAAAAGTAGGCTCAGCTGGGGGCATGCCCCAATCAGGCCCAGCTGGCCCCTATAAAAGGCTGTGAGCCAGAGGCCCAGGCAGTCTCCCTCTGCCTGTAGAGGGAGAAGGGCCTGGCTGCAGGGAGCTAGAGACTCATGATAAAATCATGAAACTTGGTGATGCTGCAGCTGCTTTCCACTGAGCCAAAGCAACATTAGTGTAAATGAGAATCAGGTCTTGAAAACCCTAATTCCAGCTTAACCAAGCTTTTAGCTCTGAGAGTTTATTATCACAAGGCTTGGAAGAATTAGCTTTTATTCATAAATGCTGGCAACCGTTGCTTTTGCTGGCTACAGACAGACCAATGAAAAAATATTTCAATTGATAATAAATGATAATTACAGATATGCAAAGTAAGAGCAAGGCTGCTTGAGAACTTATTCGAGTTTGATTGAAGGACAGTGACTGCATCTTTTGACAGGTGATGCGATCATCTGCGTTTTCATGGTTATAATATAAAGCTTCAACTTTTTGAATCTCGGTGTCTGCTGACATTAAATCATTGTGGTCTGACTCGCTATTGACGTATCCCCCCTAATTTCCTGCAACTGTAAAAACTGAAATTGAGAACAATTGGAAGGAAATGTTCAACCCCAGAGTTTTGTGCAATTGTGAAAATTTAACTCAATAAATATTGAAAAAATGCTTAAAACTAGCTGCAATACTATCTGTTAATAAGATACATATTTATATATATAAAATGAATTCTGCCAAGCCTGACTAGTCTTCCTTAGACACACACACTCTGCTTCTTCAAGGGCACCACCACAGGGGGATGCCCACCAGCCACAGGGCCCTGGGGGCACATTTCACACAAACGCCTGCAGGCTGCAATGTTCCCCGGGGGCTCCTCTCCGCTCAGCAGCAGCCGAGTCAGTCCCAGGAAGGGAAACACCCAGTGGCTGCTGCAGGAGCTGCCAAGGCAGAGCCCAGCCGGCCTCACTCAGGCCTGGTCTACACTACGAGTTTAGGTCGACTTTAGCAACGTTAAATCGAATTAAGCCTGGACACGTTCACACGACGAAGCCCTTTCTTTCGACTTAAAAGGCCCTTTAAACCGGTTTCTTTACTCCACCTCCGACGAGGGCATTAGTGATAAAATCGGCCTTAGCGGGTCGGAATTGGGGTAGTGTGGACGGAATTTGACGTTATTGGCCTCCAGGAGCTATCCCACAGTGCTTCATTGTGACCGCTCTGGACAGCACTCTCAACTCAGATGCACTGACCAGGTAGACAGGAAAAGCTCCGCGAACGTTTGAATTTCATTTCCTGTTTGCTCAGCGTGGAGAGCACAGGTGACCACGCAGAGCTCATCAGCACAGGTAACCGTGATGGAGTCCCAGGATCGCAAAAGAGCTCCAGCATGGACCAAACGGGAGGTATGGGATCTGCTTGCCATATGGGGAGATGAATCAGTGCTAGCTGAACTCTGTAGCAGTAAACGAAATGGCAAAATATTAGAAAAGGTCTCCAAGGCCACGAAGGACAGAGGCCATAACAGGGACGCACAGCAGTGCCGCGTGAAAATTAAGGAGCTAAGGCAAGCCTACCACAAAGCCAGAGAAGCAAACGGAAGGTCTGGGGCAGAGCCGCAAACATGCCGCTTCTACGCGGAGCTGCATGCCATTCTAGGGGGTGCAGCCACCACTACCCCAACAGTGTGCTATGACTCCCTCACTGGAGAAACACACAGGGAAGAGGGTTCGGGGTACGAGGAAGATGAGGATGGAGATAATGTAGATAGCTCACAGCAGCAAGGAAGCGGAGAAACCGGTTTCCCCAACAGCCAGGATATGTTTATCACCCTGGACCTGGAACCAGTAACCCCCGAACTCACCCAAGGCGTGCGCCCAGACCCTGAGGGCACACAGGGGACCTCTGGTGAGTGTACCTTTGTAAATATTACACATGGTTTAAAAGCAAGCGTATTTAATGATTAATGATTAATTTGCCCTGGCAATCGTGGCCAGTACAG
>NW_020692935.1:0-3084 GCF_002925995.2 Terrapene triunguis
CTGCGGGCACGGGGCAGAGCGACTCCTTCCGGGCCAGGAGACTCCGGAGGCTTGCTCCCTGGCCTCCTGAACTGCCCCCTGCCTGGCTCTGGCTTCAGCCCCTGCCTGGTCAGAGCACACCAGCTTGCCAACACTCAGGTGCCCAGCGCTTGTCTCCTGCCTGCCCCCTGCCAGGGACCCCTTCTCCCACCCGCCCAAGCCCTCCGGCTGGGGCCCACACCAGGAGGAGAGCGGAGCCAGGCGCCGGATGTGGATGATCCTCCCAGCGGGGGGTGGGCACGGCTGGCCCTCGCCTCCCCTCGCTGCAGGCTGGTACTGCTCCCCGTGCTCCTGCCAGGGCATTACCAATCCGTGCTGGGCAGTGCCCCAGGCTGCACTCTCTGCTCTCCTGCCCACCGCAGCCTGCGAGTTCCAGGCGAGTGCCCCGGGGGGCTGGGAACGGGCTGCAGACGCGATCTAGGGAACCCCCTGCCCAGCCCAGGTGTCCCAATGCTCCGACCCAGCGCAGACAGCGCCTCCTGGTCACTTACTCTGTGACTCCCACACAGTGACGCCTGGTCCTCCAGCCCCAGGTCACACACGGGGAGGTGCAGGTTGCCCTCCGTGTGCCCTTCTCCATCCCGGCTCCGGCATCCCACGCCCCCCAGGGCAGAGCTGAGGCTGGGCCAGGGAAGCCATGAAGGGGGGGCCCTGCAGGTAGCGTGGCAGGATGGAGGACTGCGCCTCGCAGCCAGACAGGAGTGGTCAGACACAGGGCACTCAGGTAGTCACCAGCTGAAGGAGGCTAGGGCCCCCAGGGGCTAGGGTCCCCTCCAAGGGGGTCTCCCCTCCTGAGAGCCACCCCTGAGAAAGAGATTGGGGAGTTCTGGCCCTTCCATAACTGGGCCCCACACGGGGAGAGTCCCGGCTCCAGGGACCGGGGGGTGAATTGACACCGGGCTACTGGGCCTGAAAGCAATGCAGTGACCCTCCCCCAAGCCGGCACTTTGCCCCCCCAGTCAGAGCCGCCCATTGTCAGCTGTTCACTCCACCCATCCTGCAGCAGTGAGTTCCACAGGCTAACCAGGTGCTGCCTATTAAAAGTGAGGGACCTGCCCTGCCCTGGGCTGTCACCCCTGCTGCCCTGCCCTCCACAGGGAGACCCTTACCTTGATGAGGTGCTTGTTGACCCATTTGGTGAAGGTTTTCTTCTGGACCCGGTCTCGCTCATCTGCAAGAGAGGAGACCATGGGGGTTAGTGCGTGGGGTGGGGGGCACAGGGGGCTTACGGAGTCTGGGGGGGCACAGGGGGCTTACGGAGTCTGGGGGGGAAGAGCCGGGGCAGCCCCCCCGGCCAGCAGGGCCAGAGCTCAGAAGAGGGATGAGCGAGACCCCGCAGATCCCAGAGCTCAGCACAGGCAGGAAGGGGCCTGACTCATCGGTGCCAATGGGAAGGAAACGGTTGCAGTGACTCAGGCGCCACGCCCCCCGCTGTGCCCCATGCCCAGCCCCAGGCACAAGGAGCCGACGGGCAATGCCCCAGAGCAGCTCCCTGCACCCACTCCCACATGGGTCACAGCAGCCGGGTCACCCCTCCGAGCGCAGCGACCCGGGGCGCTCCCTCCAGAGCCCCCCAGCACTCACCCCACTGCAGGAGCCTGCCGCCCCTGGGCTGACGCCTCCTGACCCCACCCGTTCTAGGGGCCCAGGGCAGAGCCGAGAGGCCCTCCCAAGGGCGCCAGCAACAGGCCTCAGCGGGGACCCAGAGGCAGCGGGGGGGCAGGCGAGCCAAGGGGCGCAGGCACTGGGCGGGGGGGGGGGTCTCAGTCACTACTGGGAGAGCCGTGGGGAGATGGGGCGCTGGGACACCGCAGGGAGCAGCTGTCTGCACGGCCAGCAGGCCAGGGCTTCCCGGAGAACAGCCCAGGCGCCCCGCCCCGCCCTGCAGACACTGGGGTGGGCCCCACAGCAGACTTGGGGGCTGGGACCCGTTTCCGGCAGGACGGGCCGTGCTGCTCCGGTGCCCATCCAGCCCCACCTCAGCACCGCAGGGCTGGGAACGCCAGGCCATGGGCAGGCAGCGCCAGGAGCGATGCCCAGGTGCCCCCCTGCTCCCTGCCTGAGCCAGGGGGCCCATCTCTCACCCCACAGACACCCCCATCTCTGAGGGCTGCAGGACAAGGCCCAGCCCCACGGCAGGCAGGGAGCAGAGGGGCCACTCCAATGCCCCCCCCAGGTGTTTCTGGAGCTGGGGCACCAGCCCCATAGTCCCTCGTGCTGACCCCCTCCAGAGCCCTGTGGGGACCCTGACCCCTCTCCAAGGGGCAGCTCAGCCCCATCCCCTCCGGCGGGGTCCGCCCAGCTCTGCACTGGCCTCGGGGGGGCTCAGGACTGGGGCGCCTGGGGGGACGCTGACCTGCCCGGGACAGGAAGGATCTCCCCTAGGCCCCTGCGTAACACCCCCAGCGAGCGGGTCACAGCCCAGCAGGGACAGGCGAGCTGTGGGTCAGAGAGGAGGCTGGAAACGCCCCAGGATGCGCTTGGGCCCCCCCCCGCAACAGCAGTTAGCCCAGGATAACATCCCCCCTTGTCCCAGGTGTAATTGGCCACACTCCCCTCCCCAGAACCCACCCCCTCCTCCAAGCCTGAATCGCCTGAATGAAGGGGGACCCCCCCAGCCCCAACAGGCTCGCTGCCCCGGGGGTGGGGTGGCACGGCTGCCCCCCCATGTGGGTTTCACGTGTCGTGTCTTGTCCGGCCGGGAGAGCGTGGAGATCTGCCTGTGCAGCTCCCAGCTGCCCGGGGCCAGACGCTCGCCGCGCCAGGCACCTCCGGGGGGCAGGGCTGGCTTCCCCCGGGGGACCCCAGGGGACCCCAGGGGCAGGGGCTGCTCCCTGAGGGGCAGCCGGGGCAGGGCGGCTCCCAGCAGACAAGGGGGCGGCAGGAAGGGAAACCCAGCCAGACGGGGAGGCACAGACACACCCCTGGGGCTCAGCTCCAGCTGGGCACCACCCCCAAGACAGGAGCAAGGTGGCCATCGAGCCCCGGGACGCTTCTCCTAGGCCCTTCCCACACCCCATTCCAGCATGGGCACAGCTGCTCCCC
>NW_020692936.1:0-955 GCF_002925995.2 Terrapene triunguis
TCGCATTAGTAACAAGAGCAGACCAGACCTCCTAAACTATATTGGACGTGGGCCATGGGGCTGAACTTGAGATGTCAGCTTATATCCTAAGCAACTGCAATTCAGTCTTGTCCAGTGAGACCCAGCGACAGGCCTTCTACACAGAGTGCCCATCCCCCTCCTACTCCCAGTCATTCATGTTCCTCCAACTTCTTTCTCTCCCGGTGCCGTCCGCCTGCCATCGTGCGGGGATATTTCCCAAGCAGAAGTCGGTTCCCCTGCATGTCCCCATGGTACCGTTGCTGCATTTTCAGTTGAGAGAGAAGGATCCTCCTCAGGTGGTGTCCCTGGTTCCCCTTTCAGGGGTGACAAAAGGAAGTCTACTGGCTGGGTTTCCACCTTTCCTCCAGGGGCTCAGACACACAGTCAGATCTGATGAGGTGAAGCTCTCTCTAAACCATGGACGTTTCAACTCCTCCTCTTGCCTTTCGTCTGACTAACGCACCTGCTGTACATTAACTCCACTGGCTACCACGTATCTTCCATCTTTACAACAAGGAGTCCGGCCTCTGCTCCCTGTCCGGGGCTCCGAGAAACCTCCGGATGCCCTTGCTCTGTGATGTGGAGACTCTGATGTTCTCTCAGAGATTCCTCGTATCGGAAGCTTTTCTCACACGTGCCACATTGATGTGGCCGCTCCCGGACATGGACCTGCTGGAGCGTCTCTAGCTCAGGCTTCCCCGTGATGCTTTTCCCACACTCAATGTGGCGTTTCAGCCCTTCTCCCGGGTCATTACCCTGATGGTCGACAGACCTGCCATGGCTTTTAGCAGCTGGGCCGCCCTGGTGGGGTCTCTCTTCCACATGATTTCTTTGGTGCTTCATGAAGCTCATCTTGAGCATGAAGCTCTTGCTGCACTCAGTGCACTGGAAGGGCCGCTCGCCGGTGTGCAGGCGCTGGTGGTTGAGCAGGTAC
>NW_020692936.1:965-1127 GCF_002925995.2 Terrapene triunguis
TCCTGCTGGTCCCCAGCATCCAGCTCTTCCTCTTCTTTGATCCAGGGTAAAGTGGCAGATGTGGAACCTGGTGATTGACGATGTTAATGAGACACAGAAACAAATCAGAGTGTGTTTTACCAACACCCATTGACCTCTTTGTGCAAAGGGTTTGGGGCTGGA
>NW_020692937.1:0-7085 GCF_002925995.2 Terrapene triunguis
GTTGGGTGAACAATAGGCAATTATCCTAGCTTTGAAGTAGACCTCCTATTTCCTAAGCATCATTGGTAATTAGCTACATGGATTAACATAAGGCAATTGCCTATCTTCCGCCATTTGCAGGTAGTTTGTTACAGACTTCCAAGAGAAATTAAGTGTCAGAGGGGTAGCTGTGTTAGTCTGAATCTGTGAAAAGCAACAGAGGGTCCTGTGGCACCTTTAAGACTAACAGAAGTATTGGGAGCATAAGTTTTCGTGGGTAAGAACCTCACTTCTTCAGATGCAAGAGAAATTAAGACAGTGATATCACTACATTCATAGTTCATTTAAATCTTAACATCTTCTTTTGATCTCTGAATTAACAGAATACAGCAGTAGACAGGAACTGTTTTGTTACATTGTCAACCTCTAACAATATATATGTAAACACATAAAACCACAAACATTATCTAATAATATGTCTCTAAAGGTTGAATCTAGGTCAATTAGTCTGCTAGTTGTATAACCCTTTCTGGCCCTGTGTCACAACAGTGTTCAAAGTGTGGGCGTACCATGGGTTTATATAATGGCAGTATGATATTTTCTGTCTTGTTATCTATCCTTTTCCTAATGGTTCCTAACATTCTATTAGCTTTTTAGACTGCCATTGCACATAGAACAGACGTTTTCAGAGAACTATCCATGATGACTCCAAGATCTCTTTCTTGAGTAGTAGCAGCTAATTTAGACCCGATCATTTTGTATGTATAGTTGGGATTATTTTTTCCAGCATTACTTTTCATTTATCAACATTGAATTTCATCTGCTATTTTGTTGCTCAGTCACCCAGTTTTGCGAGATCCCTTTGTAATGCTTTGGTATCAGCTTTGGACTTAACTATCTTGATTAATTTTGTATCGTCTGCAAATTTTGCCACCTCACTATTTACCCCTTTTTCTAGATCCTTTATGACTATGTTGAACAGCACTGGGTCCCAGCACAAATCCTTGGCGGACTTTACTATTTACTGCTTTCCACTGTGAAAATGACCATTTATTCCTACCCTTTGTTTCCTATTTTTTAACCAGCTACTGATCCATGAGCGGACCTTCCCTCTTATCCCAGGACAGCTTACTTTGCTTAAGAGCCTTTGGTAAGGGACTTTGTCATAGGCTTCCTGAAAGTCCAGATACATTATATCCACTGAATCACCTTTGTACACAAGCTTGTAGACACCCCCATAGAACTCTAAGAGATTGGTCAGGCATGATTTCCCTTTACAAAAGCCGTATCATGGTCATCTGATAATTCTGTTCTTCAATATAGTTTCAACCAATTTGCCTGGTACTGAAGTTAAGCTTAATAGCCTATAATTGCCAGGATCCTCTCTGGAGCTTTTTTAAAAATAGGTGTTACATTAGCTATCCTCCAGTCATCTGGGACAGAGGCTGATTTAAATGATAGGTTACAGACCACAGTTAGTAATTCAGCCATTTTGTATTTGAGTTCCTTCAAAACTCTTGGGTGACTCCCAGCTGGTCCTGGTGATTTATTATTGTTTAATTTATCAATTTGTTCCAAAACTTCTTCTACTGACACCTCAGTCTGGGAGAGTTCCTCAGATTTGTCACCTAAAAAGAATGGCTCAGATGTGGGAATCTCCCTCACATCCTCTGCAGTTACGACTGAGGCAAAGAATTAATTTAGCTTTTCCACAATGGCCTTATCATCCTTGAATGTTCCTTTGTCCAGTGGCCCCACTGATTGTTGGGCAGGCTTCCTGCTTCCGATGTACTTAATTTTTTTTTTGCTGTCAGTTTTTGTACCTTTTGCTAGGTACTCTTCAAATTATTTTTTGGCCTGCCTAATTATACTTTCACACTTGATTTGCCAGAGTTTATGCTCCTTTCTATTTTCTCCCGTAGATGTGACTTCCAATTTTTAAAAGAGATCTTTTTGCCTCTAACTGCATCTTTTTCTCTCTTGTTTCACCATGTGGCATTGTTTCTATGTACCTTGCCCGTCTTGTAACTGTTCTTTTTAATTTCTGTTTAACTAGCTTCCCATTTTTGTGTCATTCCCCTTTTTGAAGTAAAATGTTACTGTGGTGGGTTTCTTTGGTATTTTCCCCACTACAAAAATGTTAAATTTAATTACATTATGGTCACTATTACTGAGTGGTTCAGCCATGTTCACCTTCTGGACAAGAACCTATGTGCCACTTATGACTAAATCAAGAATTTCCTCTCCCCTTGTGGGTTCCAGAACTAGGTGATCCAAGAAGCAGTCATTGATGGTGTCTAAAATTTTTATCCTTTTATCCCACCCTGAGGTGACATGTTCCCAGTCAATATGGGGATATCCCCCATCATTATTGGGCTTTCTGTCTTTGTAGCCTCACTAATCTCTCTGAGCACTTCAGTCACCATCATGATCAGCTGGTTGACAGTGTTTCCCTACTGCTATCCTCGTGTTATTCAAGCATGGAATTTCTGTCCATAGTGATTTGATTCATTTAAGATTTTTACTATATTTGATTCTATGCTTTCTTTCGCATATAGTGCCCCTCCCCCACCAGTGTGACCTACTCTGTCATTCCTATGTATTTTGTGCCCTGGTATTACCATGTCCCATCGATTATCATCATTCCACCAAATTTCTACAATGCCTGTTATAGCAATAGCCTCATTGAATACCAGGCACTCAATTTGACCCATCCTAGTATTTAGACTTCTGGCATTTGTATACAAGCACTTATTAAATTTGTCAATATTTAGTTGTCTGCCTTCATGTGATGTCATTGAATGTGATGTCATTGAATGGGATTCCTTTTCATTTGCTTCCCCTCACTCGACCTCCCATCTCCCCTCCCATTTCTGCTCCCTCAGCTGCACCTCTCCTCCTGTTCCCCCCCCATCTGGCCTTGCTTTCCCCCAGAGATGGCTGCTCAGCCCCTACCAGCCCCTAGCACTTGTGTCCTTCCCCCCCACATGCTGCTCTGCCCTCGGGTGCCCCTCTTCTCCTCCATGCACATGCTTCTCCCCTGCTGGGACACCTCCCGCCACCCGCACACCCTGGTCACAAGGCCTGTGTTCTTCGCCCTGTCTGCCTTGGATTTCCCATGTGATGGGCTGGCAAATTCTGCCCCGAAGCAGCTGTTTTTCTCCCCCACTCCATTGTTTGTGTGGCCCCTCAGGAAGGCAGCCTGGCTCTGGGCCCTTCACTGCCCTGAGCCCATCACAGCCGCTGCACCTGTGCACAGGCCGCTCTCTGCAGCCTAAAGCCCTTTTCCAGGTGTCTGACGGGCCCCTCTCTCCTGCCCCTCCCCAGTATGTCTCAGACCCTGGGCAGGGACGGCGCAGAGGACGCGGAGCCTGGAGCCGAGGCTGATTCCCTCCCTCCCAGCCGAGGCAGCCATAAGATCGACTGCATCATCTGCTATTCCTCCTACAACCTGTCCAGCAGGCTCCCGCGCCGGCTCTACTGCGGCCACACCTTCTGCCAGGCCTGCATCAAGCGCCTCGACGCCATAGCCAATGAGCAGCGGTGGATCCCCTGCCCGCAGTGCCGCCAGAGCACGCCTACGCCCCGCGGAGGCGTCACCATGCTCGACCTGGACCTGGCAGTGTTCCTAGCGGTGAAGTCTGAGAAGGAGCAGCCCCGGGCGGCTGGCAGGCCCGAGGCCGACTCAGCCTTCAAAGCATCCTCCAAAGAGAAGCCGGTCACACAGCAGCCTTTGGGGCTCTGCCAGGAGATGGTGCCCCAGCCGCAGTTCCCTCGAAGCAGCTGCTGCGGACGGTGCCTATGCTGCGGGGCTATGGCTGACTTTGAGAGCTAAGCAGGCTGTTCCCAGGGCCAGGCTGGGGATGGGCTGCCAAGTTTGGAAGGTGTGACGAGAACCCCTAACTTGGCTGGGCAGAGAGCGATTGCAGGTAGGACCAGACTGGGTCTCTGAGCCACCCCTCACAGAGTGCTGGCACTCCTCTCAGGCCACACCCGGGCAGCCACCCCTCACAGAGTCCAGGCACTCCTCTCAGGCCACACCCGGGCAGCATGTCCTACTGCCTGAACTGTCTGTAGGGTTTACAGCTCCCCCAGCATGGCCCCGCTGCAGCCCCTGGCTATTTGTTTTGTCATTCCTGATGAGGGAGGGTATCAAGCCTTGTTATCTCCCTGGGCCGGGGCCTGCAGTCCACTCAGCCATCTAGATCATCACATGGGGGCCCTTGCTCCCTTCTGGACCCTCGTCATTCTCGGTCTGCCTGGGGAAGCTCTGTGTACATTATCAAGGGGTAGGTGAGCCTGCCCCGACTCTCCTGGGGAAGATGGATATCTGAACCTCCACCCTGCTGGTTGGCCTACCAGGGCTTTGGGCAAGGGCTTCTATAGCAGAGGTTCATGGGTGCAATTGCACCCACAGAACCCCCTCAGCAGCGGCTCCTGTCCTGTAGGGCTGGGCCCAGCTCCCCACTCTGGGAGCTGTGGCTCAGCTCACAGGTTCACTTGCCACTAAAATTTGGCCTGTCCGTCCCTCCAGGAGGAAGGGTGGGCCAAACCTGAGCGTCACTGCAACCCTGTGTGCCAGGTCGCAATGCCTGGAGTGGGGAGGGGGGCCCAGGTCCACAGGATAGGAGCTGCCACTTCGGGGTGAGTGTGGGGCAGGGCTGAGGTTAGGGTTGCTGTGCCAGGGCAGAGGTTGCCTCTGTGGGTGGTCAGGGAGAGGAGGAGATGGCAATGGGAGAGGAGTGCACCCATTGAAACAGGAGGCTACATCTGTCCCTGGCTTTGGGTAAACATCCTCCCCATAAAAATACAAAAAACAGGGGAATGTAGTAGAGAGAGTGAGCCTGGAGCACTGGGCCTGGTGCAATATCTAAGCCTGAACCAAAGGCTGAGAACCCAAGTCAGGCCATGTATTAATGCAGATGCTCACAAGTTCCCTGTCCAGTACATGAACTTGGCAAAGTTGTTGCTAGTGTACTCAGGACTAGATATGTATGTAAATACATTCCAGCTAGTACGGATACACCCCAATCTAGTACAAGATAAGATGGTTTGACAAAATAGTAAATAGGGATGTTTTATCCAAGATATCAGGAACAAGGGGAGGTAACAAACAGATGTCATAAAATACGTAAGGTGGTATGTATGCTGTTTGTCCCAGTCTATAAAAATCGGGGTACCTGGCCTTAACCCTTTGTGCAGACGAGGAGAGAGCAGAAATTCCCGCTGCTGACTGAGCCATTCCTTGCCACTGGGCACTCGTGTTAGTGTAGCACTTGTGGGACACTAGGACTGTGCCTTGAGGGTAAGAAACCGGCCAAACTGTGCCTGTGGTCTTTCTTTATGAGTAACGTCAAGGTCTGCTGAATGAGCAGACTGCACTATCTGCTAGCACTAATAACAATGGAGCTCCAAGGACAGAAGCACTGAGCAGCCTAAAGAGCATTACCAAGGCAACGACATTCCAGCCTTCTACACTTAACAACAGGACTCAGCAAACTCATCTCATGTCGGGGCCACCAAGCACCGAAGGCCCCATGAGATGGGGACAATGTTCAATCCCTGCTGAGCAGGATTCACACTGGGGACCTACAGGGACAGGTTCTGTCACACTTTAGCAGTGCCCTGGGGTATCCAAGACCCATGATCAGTCATGTGACCCACGGAGCGCGAGGCTGATTTCTGGAAAGAAACGCTTATTAAATAGGGTTCTGCCCTTTTTGGCAGGGTCCTCTCTCTGGACACAGGCTAAATCTCTCATGTTCACTCTCAGTCTCACACATGCTAATATCTGCCCCAGCCTGTTCTTAAAGGGGCAGCTCCCATTAACCAAAGTCAAAGGCAGTGGCAGAGGTCTGGTTGCTAGGTGATGTTGTCCCCTTGCAGAATGCTGAGCTGAGCAAAACTCACACTCTGAACACCAGGAAATGCAGAATTAAGGTTGTCCAGGCACCCTTAACGCTGCCCTATTTTAGCACTGCCTAATACACTCCATTAACACAGAAACACTCATTCTGCCAACCCCACAGCTGCTGAAATGCACAAGTTCTTCCTCTCCTTTTATAGACCAGTCACTCACTACAGGCTTCCATCCCACACTGGGAAAAGGCAAAAAGAGAAGGAAAATAAGGTGGTGCCCATACCACCTTCCTTCTGTTCCCTTGGAGCCAATGGGAATTCTTTGCATATGCTCCAGGAGCAGTCATGGTGTTTGGTGCACCTGCAATCAGTGGTGGAGGCCATAGCTGGGCTGCTTGGTAAAGGTTCTGGGTAGTGGTAGTAGCCTGTGATAAACTGGTGGTCAGACTACATGATCTAGTGATCCCTTCTGGCCTTAAACTCTCTGACTGTATGACACATCAGCTGGGCCCCACCAGCCCTGCTCCAGCACACCTCCTCAGCCATGCCCCTGGCCCAGTCAATGCATTCCCCCCTCCAGCCTGGTCCCTTTCCACAACTGCACCCAGACCCCTGCTCTGCAAGCTGGGAATGCCTCTCCCCCATGTGTTCACTCCCTCATATGCCAACATTTCTATTGCCATTACCCCCCACCTACAACCTGCCTCACATGCAGTGCCTGGAGAGAAGGACAACTATGTTACAATGCAATGGTGTCCCTGCTCATCTTTCACAGTGGTTGGAGGGAGTGTTTGTGGCAAGGCTGGTATGATGGGTTGTCACCCCTGGGGTGTAATCTGGGAGCCGTGGAAACCGCTGCTCCTCTCTAACCTGCTCACACTACTTTATTGGAGATCCAGCCAGCCTCTCCAGGCCCTGTTATCACCCAACACAACAGCAGGTGGCACCACACACCCAACTGAATTACCTGAGTGCTTTACTTAAGCCACTCAAAGACAGACAGCCAATTTCTCAGCTCCCCAGGCTTGCACCCCCACTCTGGAGTATAAACCCAGAATTACACCGTTTTACACTGCACAGGGAACTGTACAACGTAAGCTCATTAATATATAGTTCACCTTCCCCTCAATGTGGGAAAGATATACACAACACGCTTGTGTTAACCAAGCTGAGAATTTTCCTCAGGCACGCCACTTATTCATAGATTCATAGATTCTAGGACTGGAAGGGACCTCGAGAGGTCATCG
>NW_020692937.1:7095-16702 GCF_002925995.2 Terrapene triunguis
TCCATTGTCTCTATTTTGCTGTTCTCCCTTCTACCCTTCCTTAGAATTGCAAACTCTATGATTTCATGATCACTTTCACCCAAGCTGCCTTCTACTTTCAAATTCTCAACGAGTTCCTCCCTATTTGTTAAAATCAAGTCTAGAACAGCTTCACCCCTAGTAGCTTTTTCAACCTTCTGAAATAAAAAGTTGTCTGCAATGCAGTCCAAGAATTTGTTGGATAGTCTGTGCCCCGCTGTGTTATTTTCCCAACATATATTTGGATAGTTGAAGTCCCCCATCACCACCAAATCTTGGGCTTTGGATGATTTTGTTAGTTGCTTAAAAAAAGCCTCATCCACCTCTTCCACCTGGTTAGGTGGCCTGTAGTAGACTCCTAGCATGACATCACCCTTGTTTTTTACCCCTTTTAGCCTAACCCAGAGACTCTCAACACTTCCATCTCCTATGTCCATCTCTACCTCAGTCCAAGTGTGTACATTTTTAATATATAAGGCAACACCTCCTCCCTTTTCCCCTGTCTATCCTTCCTGAGCAAGCTGTACCCATCCACACCAACATTCCAGTCATGTGTATTATCCCACCTTCTGGCTTCACCTGCTGGACTGGGATTCTGCTGGTGCCGTCTCCATCTTGAGCTGATAATGCCACTCCTTGTGTCGCCACTGCTTCTCCTCGTGCCAGTGCTGGCTCTCCCACTGCTCAAGCAGCTGGGATTCCAGATGCACTCTGTCCCTCTCCTGCTCTGCCTAACTGTCCACAGTTCCTGTGCAGTGGTGCCCTCATCCCAATGGAATATGGTTGCTGCCTCTATCAGTTATCTCCCGCCAGGAAGTTGGCTCAAAGATTTCCCCTGCCTGCTGGACCCTCTGCCAGTGGACTGGATTTGCCCTGTGAACCTGGACCATCCTTCTTCCTCGGGTCATGAAAATACAGCGTATCTACCAGCTGTGTCTTTGTCCGGTCTTCAGTGCTGAGTTGCCTTTCTTTGCACAGCTCAAGCAGCCAACTTCAGCTGTTCATAACTCATTTTCCCCATCTCTCTTTTTGCTGTTCCTTTCCCGAAAGGCTATGAGACTCCATTTTTCTCTGTGCGTTTCCTGCCTACAGTACTTGCTGTGATGCTGTAGGAATTTTCTGTAATATGTTTATGAATGATATGCATGACAGGGACTTATTTGACTAGGGATTGCTCCCAGTGGGTGCAAAAGGGTCAAAAAGCTGCTCTGGGGGTAGAGCAGAAGACATGAGGGATTGGGTCACATAACTGTCTGGAGTGGTGTGAATGGGTTGTTGAAGGACTGGCTGAAACAGACCCATATCAATGGAGGATCCAGGAGGACAATGGGAACCCCAGTGACTGAACAACTGACACCCACCCATGGGAAACTCCAGCAGGCAGAATGTGTGAATTCAGCATGCATCTGCAGGAGGAAGACAGTGGACCGAGAGGTGAGAGGAGGAGGAGAAGAGCTGACCTTTGGAAAACCCTGGGGCTCACCTGGGACTGACAGGGGGAGAGAGCTGTGGAGCGCTGGTTTGGCCAGAATGGATGGTTTCTTAACCTTTGCTTCTCTGTCTTAACCCAAGCACTTCCCGATGCTCCAGTTGACTAATAAACCGTTTTGAAAAGGCTGCCTGGTGTCACTGCAAAAACTTGTGGAGGTACATTGGCCCCTGAAGAGTGTCCAAGTCTCAGACCAGGAGTGTCTCTCAGTTGGCCTTGCTAGGCAGAGCTCACAGTGTGAGGCAGCAGGGCTGGAGCCCAGAGGCTCAATCTCGGAGGTGTTGAGGCCGTGTGGCCTGCCCTTACAGAAGAGTGGGGCCCTTTGGGAGTCTGGCACACTGAAGGAGTTCCTCCAAGGGAAAGCTGGGGCGTAGAACACATCATGTGGATCCGTAACACTTTCACTGCTGGTGCACTTATGGCAATTCACACCTTCATAGAGTCCACACATGCTGCCACCATATATGTCACAGCTCAGGCAACTGCCCTTGTATTCTCCCTCCGTGGTCCCTCAAGGGCACCAAGTCTAAGCTCCTAGCTCCTCTTTTGGGCGCAGACCCACGTCTCTCTCTCTCCCTCCTGACTGAGGTTTTTCCAGGCCACACAGTTCCCTGCCTGGATTGTGATATTCCCAGCAAGCCAGACTGCCTAACACACCAGGATGTGCGCTTCCCTTTCTCTTTGAAGGCTAGGCCCAGTGTATTGCCAGTAGTTACCTGATATCACACAGCCCTTTCGAAACAGGCCCAGGTATTCTTACAGTAAAAGCATTACCGAGAAAACATCTAGAAAACAATAAAAGAACCTACACGCATGCTAATAAAGTTACCAGAGGTCACAGTCATGGGGTGTATAGACCCCATGCTGGCCTGATGACTAAGGAGTTAGTGAAGCAACCATCTGCCAGCACGGACTGGCAGTCTCACAGAAGCTGAGAGAAGAAAACTGCTGAGAAGCAGAGGGGCAGGGCGGCTGCCAGAGGAGCAAGCAGGTTGGGGATGGAAAGTCCTGCTCGTAAGCTGGTGAGAAGCTGCCCAGAGACAGCACCCAGAGAAGGGACGACAGGAGAAGGCCACAGAACCCGGGGAGGTAGGAAGGAGCTCAGGGCACTGCAGAAGGAGTTGTTGAAGCTTGATTTTGCCTGCCTGGAACCCAGTGCAGTGGGTGGGCCTGGGTTCCCCTACTGACCCCTAAGAGACTTATGAACCAAAGGGGTTTCTAGAGCCCCTGAGGGGGAGCTGGAATATGCCAGGCCAGTAAAAATGCAGTTTTGCCGGTATAAGCTGTGTCCACAACAGAGTGCTCCACTGCTAGAACTGGCCTGGCAAGTGCTCTGAGTGTATCCTTGGCCCCAGTCTGGCTTCAGGCCACGTTTTTGTAACCAGCCCGGCACATGGGTGTTTGTTGGGTGGTGGACACACCCCTCTATGTGGTTACCCAGCCCTCCTTCCTTCAAGATTTCTGTGCGGTTAGACATCCCGAAGAAGAAACGTTTCTTCTAATAACCAGAGGCAGCAACTACACCTTTGTATTCTTAACTACGTGGGCAGGCAAAAGGGGCGTGTTTTAATTGTCGGGTTAGTTCAGCATGAAATTGCCCATCAACATCCAGGCAGGCATGTTTGAAGCTGTGTTAGCCAGCTGTATTTCAGCGGCGGGGGAAGGCCGGGGGGCCTAGGCTAAAGCCTGGCTTCCACTCTGTTAGCCTGTGTCTGGACAGAGCTTGTCAGGGCATTAAGCAAACTCAGCTGGACGAATGTGATTGCGACAGCCCCCCTTTGGCCCATGAAATCAGGGCGCACAGGGCACAAAGCGGTCGTGCTGGTGAGCTCTGGAGTTGGCAGTGCTGGAGACGGCCTGCAGGGGCTCCACGGTGCTCTGGGAAAGGAGCAAAGGAGAGCCAAGGAAGGGCCTGGAAAGGACCGGAAAGCAGGTGAGCGCTGTGTGTATGATCCGTGTGTTTGCATGGGAAGGTGTGAGTCAGTGTGTGCTTGTGTGTGTGTGCTTGAACTCACCCATTTGGGTAGATGAGGGTCGTGTCCCAGAGGGGTGGGGGAGGGTTTGGGAGGATGAGGGGCGTGTCCAGTGGGGCAGGGGAGGGTTTGGCTGATGAGGGGCGTGTCCAGTGGGGCGGGGGAGTGTTTGGGTGGGTGAGGGCCATGTTCCAGGGTTGGGGAGGGTTTGGGCGGATGAGGGGCATGTCCGGGGGAGCGGGGGAGGGTTTGGGTAGATGAGGGGCATGTACAGTGAGGCGGGGGAGGGTTTGGACGGATAAGGGGCATGTCCGGGGGGGTGGGAGAGGGTTTGGGCGGATGAGGGGCATGTCCGGGGGGGCGGGGGAGGGTTTGGGCGGATGAGGGTGTCACCGCCTGAGGGGCTCGAGGCGGACTTCAAAGGGTCCGTTGGCCCGGTGTGCTTAGCACCAATAAAGACACCGAGGGGAGAAAGCAAGCCAAGTTTATTCCAGAGCTCTGAAATGACACTAGGAGACCAGCATGTCTCAAATCCAGTGCAACAAATACAAATAACTTTTACCTTTTTATACTTCAAGCAGTTTCTATGTAAGCCTCTGTCTGTTAACTCCCTAGTATTCCTCCCACCCCTCCCTTCTCTAGCCGTTACAATTAGAAAAGTTCCCATACGCCTGTGAGAAAACTTTTCCAGTCTCTGCGGCCTTGAGTTAGACATCTGCAAAACTAACTATTCCTCTTTCTTATCTCTATTATTTCTGCTAGTGTGAGTGAAACTGAAGCCATCTGCTAAAAACGCTGACCAATACATTTTGGCTGTAGCCTGTAAGCATTACACACAGAAGTAAGTGAGAGTTCACAAGATGGAGTCTGGGGGTTCCGCTAGGCCCAGAGCAAAAGAGCTTCATCGACACTTTGGTCTTCCACTCTCCTGAGTTACCTGGTAGCTATGCCTAGGGGGGGTCCCCAACAATCCCTCCTTTGAGAACACTCAACAAACCTTTGTGAGAGTTTTCTCATACTCTAAAGACAGAATGCGATTAAGCTCCATACAATCAGGATCATCAATGAGAGGATATAAGGGAACCTCTGGAGAGGGGGAGGTACAAATCTTACATATGAGCACTTTACAGCAAATGACCAAAAGAATAAGAACAAAACATATTACAACACCTGTGAGCAAGATGCGAACAATGCTTCCCCCTATATCTCCTAGTTTCCCTAAACCAGGTATCCAACCCCAAAGGGAATCCAAAATAGTGGGTTCCCCTTCCTGGGCCTTCCATTGATTAAAGGCCCGTTCAGCTGACAAGATGTGCGTGTTAATGTCCTGTGAAAACTCTGGGACATAGGTACAACACTCTTCTCCAATAAGGGCACAGACCCCGCCTCGTGAGGCTAACACATAATCTAGGGCCTGACGGTTCTGTAAAGCCAGCAGTCGAAGCTGGTACAGCTCAGAACTTATGCTTTTCTCTATGGCTAGGGTATCATTGGCAAACTTAAATCATCAGAGGTGCTACTGCTAGTAACCATCCACCTTTGACAAAAGTCTGACCAATTTTGGGGCACTACTCTCCAGGGCAATCCCGCTGAATGATGGGGAGTCTGGGCACATATCCAACAGTTGGAAAGATTGAACTCACGGGCAAAGGCAATTTTCAGGGCCTCATATGTGTTGGTAGCCATATCTGCAGGGATGGCTCCCCATCCTGCATGCGATGTGGGTGAAACAGTAGGTAACAGAAGAATTGCCTCTGTGATAAAAAGAAATGCTGTGAGAGACCCTAAACCTAAACCCATATTGTAATCACCACAACCCAAATACCCAGAGTACAATAAGAATTATTGACACTAAACAAGTCAAAAAATAACAAGACCAAATACACAGGCCAGGTCCGCCTTCTGTGAGAAAATAAAACCAATGTTCAGGGTTCTCGCGAGAAGTATGTTGTGACTGTTCAGAAAGATCACAACGCATTCCCAGTGATCCTTACTGTCTTTTGAATAACAGCTTAAGTCCCAAATCGTCGTTAGCAGTCTTCTCCGCAGGCTGGACAGTCCACTGTTTAGGAATGGGCACTGCTTTCAGTCGAGAGTGATGAATCCAGTTCTTGTGTCCTTCGACCTTTGCCGCTGTATGGGTGACAAGCAGGACGGTGTAGGGTCCCTTCCACTTCTCTTGGAGAGGCTCGTCCTTCCAGGTCCGCACGAGAACGGAGTCACCAGGCTGCAGGGAGTGGACCGGAGTATCCAGCAGAAGAGGCTGTGAATCTTTGGTGTATCTGTGAAGAGAAGAAAGAACAGCAGACAGAGCGCACATATACTGAGACAAAAAACCACACCCCATTTCCCATTCCCCTGCCAGAACTGGGGTACCATTCATAGGCCATGCTCTTCCAAACATAATCTCGAAGGGACTAAGCCCTATCCTACCCTTAGGGAGAGCCCGAATGCGAAGTAACACAAGAGGCAAGGCATCAGGCCACTTAAGAGAGGCCTCCTGACAGACCTTTGAGAGGTGTCGCTTGAGTGTCTGATTTGTGCGTTCCACTACTCCACTGGCTTGTGGTCGCCAGGGTGTGTGGAGTTTCCAGGGGATTTGCAGAGCACTTGATATCTTTTGAACCACTTGAGATGTGAAGTGTGTTCCAATATCAGATTCCATCCACTGAGGAAGGCCGAAGCGAGGAATGATCTCCTTGACAAACTTAAGAGCCACTGTCTTGGCAGTGTTGTTGCGACATGGGAAGGCCTCAGGCCATCCGCTGAATCGATCCACTAAGACAAGGAGGTACCTGTATCCTTGGGTCCTGGGAAACTCAGTAAAGTCTATTTGCCACACCAATCCTGGGCCTGGGGTAGGTTCCAGGGTGGCTGGTGGCACTGCTACTCCTGTTCGAGGGTTATTCTTTTGGCAGATTAAACATTCAGCTTGTACCTGTGATGCTAGGGGTTTAAGTCCAGAGGTTAGAAAATATTTAGTCATGAGCTGGGTGAGAGCCTCTCTGCCTGCGTGTGTGGTTTGATGCAGTTTCTGCAACACTGATCGAATCAAGCCCTTGGGCAGGAGGATTTTTCCCTCTGTGGAACAAAGCCATCCCTCCTTTTCCTGGAGACCGAGACTGTCAGCCAGGTTTCTGTCCTCTTGGGAGTACTGAGGGGCTGCAAGCTCACCCACTGATGGGATGAGGGCATGCATTTGGGCATTTTCCTCAGTTGGTGATTTCAGGGTAGCAGCTCGCTTAGCTTCCCTGTCTGCTCTGGCATTGCCCTTGGTTACATCTTGATCTTCCCTTTGATGGGCTTTGCAATGCACCACTGCTACTGCTGAGGGGAGTTGTACTGCTTCTAAAAGTCGGAGAATTTGAGACCCATGCTTGACCGGAGAGCCTTGGGCTGTTAGCATTCCCCTTTGTTTCCATAAACCAGCGTGAGCATGCAATACCCCAAAAGCATACTTTGAGTCAGTAAAGATATTAACCCGTTTGTCTTTTGCCAGCTCGAGTGCCCGAGTCAGGGCCACTAGTTCAGCAAGCTGGGCAGATGTTCCTGCCGGTAAACTCTCAGCTTCCACGGTATCATGAAGAGACACAATGGCATAACCAGCCCTCCTTTGCCCATTCACAACAGTACTACTTCCATCTGTATACCATTCCAAGTCAGCATTTGGGAGTGGCTGATCTTTTAGATCTGGGCGGCTAGCATACTGAACATCTATGATTTCTAAACAGTCATGTTCTTGCTTTTCTGTCTCGGGCAGCAGTGTAGCTGGATTAAGGGAGGGACAAATCTGCAGGGTGACTTCAGGATTCTCTAACAGCTTCGCCTGGTACCGAGCAACCCGAGCCTGTGTGAGCCAAAGACCCCCCTTAGTGTCCAGCAAGGCACGGACCATATGAGGAACATACACTTGCACAGCTCCTCCCAGTGTCAGCTTCTCCGCTTCCCCCAAGACTAGAGCCGTAGCTGCGACCGCCCTCAAACAGGCTGGCCATCCCTTTGAAACTTGATCCAGTTGTTTAGAAAAGTATGCCACAGGACGCTTCCAGGCACCTAATAGCTGGGTAAGCATTCCCAAAGCTACCCCTTTTCGTTCATGCACATACAGTTGGAACGGCTTAGATAGATCGGGCAAGCCAAGGGCTGGAGCTTCCATTAGCTTCCTTTTCAAGATTTTAAATGCCCTGTCTGCTTCTGGGGACCAATGAAAGGGGTCATGTTCTGCTCCCTTAACACATTCATACAGAGGTTTAGCCCACAGTCCAAACTCTGGAATCCATATTCTGCAAAAGCCTGCCATGCCCAGGAATGCCCTAAGCCTTTTGCGGTTGCTGGGGATTGGAACTTGGCAGATAGCCTCCTTCCTTTCATTGGAGAGCTGTCTTTCTCCCTGCCTGATGTGAAATCCCAGATATTGAACCTCTGAAAGAGCAATTTGGGCTTTGCTTTGAGATACCCTGTATCCTCGCAGTCCAATAAAGTTTAGGAGACTCACAGTAGCTTTGAGACAAGGGATTAGACACACAGCAGCAATTAACAAATTATCCCACTCCTCCAAGTCTCTGACCAAAGCCTGGCCAAACAGAGTGGGGGAATTTTTAAATCCTTGAGCCAATACTGTCCAACAAAGCTGCCTTTTAACCCTTCTGTTGTCCTCATTATGCTTTGCAGTATTTTGCAGATCTCACAGTAGCCTGGGCACATTCAGACCCCCCTTCCTCTTGGTTGTCAGCAAAGTCTTGGCTGTGAACACTGACCTTGGACTGAGGCCAGCTGTATTTTCCTCTCAGTTAACTCATTCCATGCTTTTTCCTCTTCTCCCTTTCTCGGCTTCTTCTAACTTCCAACGGAACCTTCCACTCTTCACTCATACACCTTTTCCAGTAACTAACTTCTGTACAGAACTTTGAAGCAACAAACCAGGACGAGCACACTCACTTCTGAGGATTCCTCTCTATACAACCTCTGGTGTCCAATAGCTTTCCCTTTTAAACCTTAAATGCCTTCTCTGTCTTCCTCCTCCTTAGCCTTAGCTATAACCTAATTCCGTTCCACTTCAGACAACAGGGTTCTCATAAGTATATTACAATCATCCCAATCAGGCTTATAACTTGCTAGACAGCCTTCAAAAATAGAAATAAACTTGCTTGGATTCGTTGAAAATTCTCCAGCCTCTGCCTTGAAAGCGGCCAAATGTACAGGGTCAAAAGGTACGTGCGAAAATACAGATACTATCTGTGCTGCCCGCTCTTGCGTTCCTGGCCGAGCTACCACACTCTCAGTAATCAACGGATACAATCCCACAGGGGGGGCACTCTCTAAAGCCTGTGGGGGTGGAGGAGCCGAAGGGGACACCAATTCTGGCATTACAACAGTGGGAGGGTTCTGGAGTTTAGCAGCACATACTACCGAGCCTGTCGGAGTCAAATGGCACTTGAGCAAAATATCAGTCCTATTTCTTAACACCATAAACGTATACGCATAGAGATGTTCATTCCATTTACCTGTTCTCTGACAAAACAAAAGCAATTGAAGGATCATGCTGTAATTAAGTGATCCTTCCGGTGGCCACCTTTCTTGGCACTCCAGCTGGTACTGAGGCCAATCAACTGTACAGAACCTTTTCAATTTACTTTTAATTAACTGATCAGATCCAAACACCTTCCAGTTCACCAGAATGCATTCTAAGGGTGTACACTGTCCCCTGCCGGCTGTACTCTGTCCCTGCCCCATACTGAGGGAGACTCTGGGCGTCCCCAGGTCAAAACAGGCAGACTCTGGGCGTCCCCAGGTCAAAACAGATAAAGTCCCCACTGGACTGTTCCTACCTTATCCAAGGGTCCGGTTCTGCACCGTCGCTCTATCCACGGGACCGGTTCCCCACCCTGCTTCTCCACTGTCTGTGTGCGTTGCACCGTTGTGCCCTCCGGGGTCGAGCAAACCACGTCTCTGCCGAGGCCCCCCGATGAAGTCACCGGTGAGCGCTCTGGGCGTCGGTCGTCGTCGTAATCCGTCGGCCACCAGGAGGGATCCGGGCAAGGCTAAATTTCAGCCTCGAGCCCCACGTTGGGCGCCAAAACTGTCACCGCCTGAGGGGCTCGAGGCGGACTTCAAAGGGTCCGTTGGC
>NW_020692938.1:0-2520 GCF_002925995.2 Terrapene triunguis
AGGCTCGGTCCTGGGCTCTCACCAGGGCCTGGCCCCAGGAACGGTGCGTGGTGTGGGGAGCCCGGCCAGGGGCCGCATTCAGGGCCCAGCTGAGAGCGTCACGTTGGGGTCTGACCCAACCTGAACCCCACACGTCTCTGTCCCCCCCCCCCCGCGTCAGCGCCTGGGGCACTGGCTCCTGCCTGGCTCGGTGCCCCCTGCTGCCGTGGGGGCAGGCAGAGTGAGAGGTGCAGGGACCCCCTGGCGCACAGTGGGGCGGGGGCAGCAGCCACCGGGCCGAACCGTGGGGTGCCCCCAGCCTGGCACCTGCTGCCGGCTCCTGCCAGGGCGCTGCCCCCTGACTGCCTGGTGATGCTGCTGCAAAGCCCTGAAATAACTGCCCTCCAACCAGCCTTTTCCAACGTAGAGCCACTGACCTGGGGCGGCTCCCACGCCCCTGGGGCTGTCGCGCCACCTCGGTGATGGTCTACACTGTTGTCGTCACTTTTACAAGACTGGTAAATTGTGTACAAATTCTGCCTTGTGACGTATCATTCGAAAACTCGTAATCTGCTGAACATCATTGTTCCGGGAAAGACTGTCTGTGTGTTGCTATAAGTGTCTGCTGCATAACGTTGCGGTAACGTGTTCCAGCCTTAGCCAGGCAGGTGCCAACCAGTTCGTCAGCGACACACAGGTGCCGGTTCTGGACGGTATCCACCTAGGAAGCCATTCGCCAGCAGCGGGACGGCAAGAACAGGAACTGCACACTTCATCAGAGGGATGGTTCAACCCGCAGGTCCACCCCAGCCGGGGTATCCCTCAACAAGGGGAGGGTGGTACAAACATGAGCCAGTGCCTCCCCCTTTGACTCGGCTCTGAACTGCAGGGTGTGACGAAGTGGGGGGTGGGGTTTCTTAGTGTTTTGCATGAACACTGTGTGGTTCAGTTTCCCTGGGTGCTGCGCAGGTGAGGGGAGGGGATTTTTATTGCAGGGGACCAGGTGTGACCTCGCCTAGCAGCCGGGACCCCGGACACCGGCCTGGAGATTGGGGACCCAGCGACTGGTGACCGGGGGGCCCAGCCCAGCTCGGGAGCAGACGGTTCTGGCAGGGGCGGGGGGGCCAATGGGCTGAGGAGAGAGGGGCCCGGGGACCTGACATGCCGGGTCCAGCCAGGGGGGAACAAAGGACGGCAGAGAGGGGCCCAGCGGCCTGTTCACCTGGGACTGAAGACAAAGAGCGGAGGAGGGGCGGGTGGGGGAGAGGATTTAGGGGGCTGGGCTGGAAGGAGGGGGCAGGGTGGGGCTGGGCAGGGGACAAGGAGCAGCCGGACCCATGGGGACAGGACAGACCCAGCTGGCCAGGCCCGAGGGCCCTGAGAACTGCCTGGGCTGGGTCCAGACGCTCAATAAACCTCCTGTGTGACGCTGGCAGAGTCCCTGCAGCTAGAGATCGGGGGCGTTGCTCCCTCTGGGGGTGGGGGCCCCGGGGGCCCAGAGCGAGGGGACTCCCCGAGGGGCCCACGGCAGAGCCAGGCTGCTGGGGGCTCAGGGGTGCGGTCCCAGGAGGTGGCGGGGCCAAGGGCCTGACCCCGCAGGGAGAGCGCACCCCCGAGACGGGCTATCACCCTGAAGGGGGTTCCTCCCAGAGGCTGCAGGGAGCCGGGGACTCTGGGACAGCTTGGGGTCCCTGCCCCTGTGGGTTGGATTGGGGCGCACAGCGACAGAGCTGGAACCCACCGAGGCGTCCCAGGGTGGGACTCAGGGGAATCCGGAGGTGGAGGAGAGGCCGAGGGTGGTCGCTGCAGACAGAGAGGGCAGGGGTGCAGGGCCCAGAGACACAGGAAATCTTGGCCCAGGGTTAATGTGGCGGAGCAGACACAGTGGGTCGAGCTGTGTCTAGCCCTGGGGAGGAAGCAGCCAGCCACCAGCCCCGGAGGCAGAGCTGGCCAGGGAAGGAGGGTGCAGACGGGCTCCCACCCCAAGCCCAGAGGATACGTCTGCTTGTACCCCTGGGCTCAGGCCCCTCGTACCCCAGTGGGACCGGATGGGGGTGGTCAGGGGGGAGAGATCCTGGACCGAGACTCTTGTCAGTGTGGGGCGACCCCCCAGCTGCTGAAGGCTGCGTGACGTGGGGGGAGTTTCCCACACTGCAGCCAGTTGCCCAGCGACACTGGCGGGATGGGGGGGCTGGTAGCTGGGGTCCTGCAGCAGAGCCGCTGGGAAGGATCCGGACCCGGTATCAGGAGGGGCAGGAGCCAGTGAGCTGGGGAACAGCCCAGCCCGGAGGGGATCCCTGCCCCCAGAGCGCAAGGGAAGAGCTGTCTGCCCGGTTACCTGCCGGTCTGTAGCCAGACCCCTGGGGCGGATGGAGGTGGGTCCAGGGGCAGGGGGACCCGGGCAGGGAGGTGACGCACCGGACCAGGCAGTGCCCAATGCATGCCTCACCCTGATGGGTGTGCTCGGCTACCTCGGAAATGGGGGGCCAAGGGGGCCCCTGTGACGAACTGAGACTGTTCTTAAAGTAGTCTGTGAATGCT
>NW_020692938.1:2620-3082 GCF_002925995.2 Terrapene triunguis
GCCCCAAAGAGGTTGGGGTGCCGGATCAACTACCTGCAGAGATGCTGATGGGGGATGGTTTGGAGACCTGGCCAGACGGCGCCCTGGACATTGCCTGTGGCTGGAGCTCGGCCCAGCACCGGGAATCCACCCAGCAGGGGGCTGGAATCTCCAACTCGGGGGGCAGGGGACTGGGGACAGGGCTTAAGAGGGCTGAGACCGAGGCTTTGCCCCGAGGTGGGGAAACTGAGGCACAGTCAAAGGACTGGGGCCTCAAACCCAGCAGCTGAATTCCAGACCGAGCAGCAGGAGGGTCCCTCCTTGGAGAAGCTGAGGGCCCTGTGGACCACCATGTTGCAAGACCCCGGGCAGGACTGCAGGGAAAACTCCCTGGGTGAGAAGGGATCCGGTACCGGGAAAGGCCCCTGAGGAAAACCTGAACCGTGGGGGATCCGGAGGCAGCTGGTGGTCCCCCAGAAGTGC
>NW_020692939.1:0-18137 GCF_002925995.2 Terrapene triunguis
TTTTGTCTACACACCAGTGAGGGGGGGAATCCTCAAAGAGAGGGGGAGGGTATAAAATAAGAGACAGTTACCTCTACATTACCTCTCCTCCCCCATCTCGATATTAAATATTAAAATTGTGAAAATAGAATACAAGTGCTTTTTTCTCATGATGAGAACACATTTGAGTTGTCATCCACCAACACTTACGACCAAAGACCCAGAGATAAATGAGCTCCCAGAAATAGAAGGCACCTATGTTACTACAGAACACAACTTTACACAAGCTCACTTGGTGGAAAGGGGGATTAAGAGAAAACTAACACACATGATAAAATGGTGTACCCTTCAAAGATGTTGTTACCAGTGAAAATGGAATTAAACATAAAGTTTATTGCAGAATAACAGACTGATTATGTGATAATCTGAATTACTTTGTAACACTGAAAGTTTTCTGGGTTCAGAATAGAATTAGATAAGTTTATGTAGTATAGGTCCATCAATGACTGTTAGTCAAGATGGCTAAGCCTCTGACTGCCAGATGCTAGGAATGAATGATACAGGATGGATCACTCGCTAATTGACCTGTTCATTCCCCCTGAAGCATCTGGCATTGGCCACTCTCAGAAGATAGGATACTGGGTTAGATGGACCACTGGTCTAACCCAGTCTGGCCATTCTTATGTTTCTGTCCCCTGAGTAGTATATGAAATGGTGACTAATTCTGTGAAGTTTATTTGATGTAATTTACCTTCTTCGGATTAAGGAGTTCTAAAGCAAAAGCTCACTCAAAAGGGGCTGGTGTATGGCAGTATGTAGGAGAAATAGTGCATATCAAAATAAAGACCTAGTATAGACTTTAATTATTTCTGTTTCAAATGGAATTTTTTTTATAAGCTTTTAACATGTTTCTGTTGAGAAAAAATTCCGTAAGGAGACATGTTGTGTAACCTTTTACCCAGTTATATTGTAACAGTCACTGAGTTCCCCAGTTCTTGTGTTTGCAAACCAAAGATGATGTCCCATCTGGCAGGTGTCTTAATTTAAAATGGTGACGGGTACAAGATAGCAGCTTTTCTGTTTTTTTAAGTTTTGTTTTTTTTTGCAACCAGTTTTTTCCTGGGTGCCAAGGCCCTTTTCAGTTTGAGCATGTCCATTTAACCCTCAGACTAGGCTATGGAATTCCATTTCCTGCTTGCTGGCTTCCCAGGTGAGCACGGCTGGCTATCGCACCAAAGGCGCTCCTGCTTGGACCACCACTGAGCTGTTGGATCTGATCAGTATATGGGGAAAGGAGTCTGTTCAGTCACATCTGCGAGTGACCTGTAGGAATCGGGACACATATGGGCAAATTTCTCGAGGCTTGTGCGAAAAGAGCTAATGACTTGGACATGCAGCAGTGCAGAGTGAAGATAAAGGAGCTGAGGCTGGTGTACCATTAGGCGCGGGAGGCAGACCATCGCTCCGGTGGTGCACGTAAGACCTGCCGCTTCTATAAGGAGCTGAATGCTATCCTCGGTGGTGACCCCACCTCCATCACCGATAGCCCCGTGGATACTTCGCAGGCAGCAGAAAGAGGGGGTAACCCGGTATGACGTTACTGATATAATCTGGGATGATATAGAACATGGCTGCAACCAAAGTCCTGTAGTGGCACCAAATCTTGTATAAACGGGGTCAAATGAGGTGTCTAAGACAAGGTTATGGTTTACTGGTTATGATTATGCTGTCTATATGTGTGCATCAATTTTGTAGTTGAAGTTATGAATATTGGCTCTATTCTGTCTGTATTTCAAACTTATGCTCTGCTTCTGGGAAACATCCCAGACAAGTTGGTGTTAGCTCTGCCGAGCCGGCTTGATGGCCCATTAAGGACCATCAGCTATACAATTGACCCATTGAGGAAAGGCAAATACGCCTTATAACTCAGCAAAGGATACAGGGACTGGCCCATGTGACTGCAGACTCCATCTTGCTGTGATTTTCCACAGTAAGAACAAAGAGGTGTTCTTACACCTGGAAAAGACTACAAAAGGCTGATGCCTGATCTCCATCTTATCTTCAATCCTGCTTCTTACCTCTGGAGGGACTTTGCTACAAATGGAAGCTCTACACAAAGGACTGATGACCCATCCCAGCTGGGGATGTACTCCAGAGACTTGATTTGAACCTGCAGTTTATTCTATCACTGCTACAAGCCTGAACCAAGAACTTTACCATTACTGTATGTAATTGATTCCATTTAACCGATTCTAACTCTCATCTATATCTTTTTCCTTTTATGAATAAACCTTTAGATGTTAGAGTCTAAAGGATTGGGAACAGCGTGATTTGTGGGTAAGATCTGATTTGTATATTGACCTGGGTCTCGGGCTTGGTCCTTTGGTATCAAGAGGACCTTTTTTCTTTTATTGGGGTATTGGTTTTCATAACCATTTGTCCCCATAACGAGTGGGACTGGTGGTGATACTGGGAAACTGGAGCATCTAAGGGAATTGCTTGTGTGACTTGTGGTTAGCCAGTGGGGTGAGACCAAAGTCTTCACTGTCTGGCTGGTTTGGTTTGCCTTAGAGGTGGAAAAACCCCAGACTTGGGCTGTAACTGCCCTGTTTTAGCAATTTGTCCTGAATTGGCACTCTCGGTTGGGTCCTGCCAGAACCAGCATCATTATACCCGGAGGCTGAAATTCTGGATGAAGAAGTGGAGCTAGAAGAGGATGTGAAGCTGCCAGTGGGGTCAGCAGCCAGGAACTTTTCTCCACTCCAGAAAAGTGGAGCAGGAAGTAGATGAGACACCAGGTAAGTTGCTGAGACTTGTGTAGGGAATCGAAAAGTGGGAGGCAGGTAGTGTTTTCTGTGAGCTGGGTCACTCTGGGTCACTAATCTGCATGGCCAAGCAGGGTCTCGATGGACATTGAGAGCTGCAGAGAATTCTCCAGAGAGGTTCTGGAAAGTTTCCAAGAGGTACTTGTTGTTCCTCTGCTGCAGATTCCAAGGGATTGCAGCCTCGTTAGTTCCCCCATTGTAGGAAACTGTCCCCTGCCATTTAGCAATTGCTGGAGCTGGGACCAAAGCGGCACATAGCTGAGCTGCATATAGACCGGGGTGAAAGCCACAAGCATTCAACAACTGTGCCCTGGTTTCTCTGGTCACCCGTAGCAGCGAGATGTCAGCCAGCAGGTTGGCCGCCTGTGAAAAAGTGTGTGATAATTTTAGAATGGGTTCCTTGCAAATCTGCCCTGCAAGCCGCGACTGTTTTGTGCGTACACACAACCACCTTCCCCCCACTCCTGACATTCACCATGATTGGGGTGCTCGCGGAGCTGTGTGTCACAGAGAAAGTGATTGCTACTAGTTGCAAAAGGCCCTTGTTACTGAAATGTTTCAATCGTTTGCTGGAACGTAACAATCCCTCTTCTGTGCATTGTCCACAGCAGCCAAGACCTTGAGGAACACAGTACACACCCCTGCCGACCGGCTTCAGCAGATAAGGAAGAAGCTGAGAAGTCGCAAGGAAGACATGTTCAGGGAGGTGCTGCAGCGTGATGAGAGACAGACCAGATTACGCAAAGAGTGCTGGGAAGACAAAAGTCAGGACAGAAAAGAGAATGCAGGATTTGCTAGGCAAGCAACAGAGCGGATGATAAAAGTTATGGAGGATCAGACAGAGATGCTCAAGTCTTTGATACAGCTGCAGACTGAGCAGATCTGTGGTCTACCTGCACTGCAGCACATGCACAATTCTTTGCCGACCTCACCCCCCTCTATGCCCACACATTCCTTTTCACTTCACAGCACTCCTGAGTTTCCCCATCACTCCACCCCGCACCCTCACAACTTGCACAATGATAGCTGGAGCTACACAGTAGTGAGGTTTTACCCTTTTTAACAATAACTGAAGGCTAAGGTGTTTAATTGTACAGCGTTTTTATTCCGTCTTCTACAAAAGCATATAGCAATTAATTCACTCTCGGGAACAGGCTTCTATAGCATTTCGTTGCATGAATCTTGGGCCCCAAAATTGTACATGGATGCACCAGGGAAGCAACTCCAAAATAGGTTTCAGAGTGGCAGCCGTGTTAGTCTGTTTCAGCAAAAAGAACGAGGAGTCCTTATGGCACCTTAGAGACTAACAAATTTATTTAAGCTTAAGCTTTCGTGGGCTAAAACCCACTTCATCGGCTGCATGCAGTGGAAAATACAGTAGGAAGATATATATATGCATTTTCCACTGCATTCATCCAATGAAGTGGGTTTTAGCCCACAAAAGTTTATGCTTAAATAAATTTGATAGTCTCTAAGGTGACACAAGTACTCCTCGTTCTTTTAACTCCAAATAGACATGTGTTAGTGCCCCTCATTGTCAAAGTGGTTCCTCAAAGCCTCTCTGATGTTAATAGCAGCCCTCTGGGCTCCTCTGACAGCCCTAGCATCTGACTGTTCAAACTGTGCAGCCAAGCGCTCTGCCTCAGTGCTCCACACCTGAGCAAACATTTCACCCTTAGAGTCACACTGATTATGCAAAGGGCAGCATGTGGCTATGACCATGGGAATATTATCCTCGGTAAGGTCTAGCTTGCCATTGAGACACCTCCAGTGAGCTTTCAAATGGCCAAAGGCACATTTGACTACCATGCGGCTGCTGCTCAGCCTGTTGTTAAAACGCTCCTTGCTGCTATCCAGGTGCCCTGTGTAAGGTTTCATGAGCCAGGGCTGTAAGGGGTAAGCCGGGTCTCCCAGGATTACTATGGGCATTTCCACATCCCCCACTGTGATCTTGTGGTCCGGAAGGAAAGTTCCCTCCTGCAGCTTTCTGTACAGGCCACTGTTCCTGAAGATGCGTGCGTCATGCACCTTTCCAGACCAGTCTGCATTGATGTCCATGAAATGCCCCCGGTGATCCACAAGTACCTGCAACACTATGGAGAAGTATCCCTTCCTATTGATGTATTCTGAGGCAAGGTGGTCTGGCGCTAAAATTGGAATGTGTGTACCATCAATCACCCTAACATCTGAAGAAGTGGGTTTTTTACCCACGAAAGCTTATGCCCAAATAAATCTGTTAGTCTTTAAGGTGCCACCGGACTCCTTGTTGTTTTTGTGGATACAGACTAACACGGCTACCCCCTGATACTATCAATCACCCTGCCTCAGTTAGGGAAACCCATCTCTGCAAAGCCATCCACTATTTCATGCACATTTCCCAGAGTCACATCCTCCACAGCAGGAGGCAATTTATTGCCCTGCACACTTGGAGTAATACAGCCCCAACAGTGGACTTTCCCACTCCAAATTGATTTGCAGCTGACCGGTAGCAGTCTGGAATCGCCAGCATCCACACAGCAATTGCAACATGCTTCTCTACCGAAAGGGCAGCTTTCATTCTGGTGTCCTTGCGCTGCAGGTCAGGGGCCAGCTCAGCACATAGCTCCAGGAAGGTTGTTTTACACATCCTAAAGTTCTGTACCCACTGGTCTTCATCCCACACCTGCATGACAATGCGATCCCACCAATCTGTGCTTGGTTCCCTAGCCCAAAAGTGATGGTCTACCGTATGCAGCTGCTCTGTGAATGCCAAAAGGACTGATAAGTTGCTGCTGGCCATATCACACTCGGGTGCCTGAGATTCATCCTCTGTCAGTAACTTTGCGAGTAACTCTCCTGCCATGCGCGATGTCCTCATTACAGTTAACAGCGCATAGAAGTGTGGGATCCATCCTCTCTCACTGCAGATGCTGGCGCGCACTACAAAGACTGACACTTGGAAAAACGGTACGAAAAGAAGCCAGAAACCATTGGGGGGCTGGGACACAAAGCGGTGCATGATGGGACATTTTGCATGTCCCAGGATGCTCTGCGCTCTGTTTCTGCCTTCCCACAACACCTAGTGACAGATGGTGTCGCTAGGCACTGTAGGATACATATCCACAGTGCATTGCTCACGCTGTCGACAATGGTGCCCTGAACGTGGACACACGTTCTGTCGTGTGAGGGAGCAAAAGTAGACTCGTTTGGCGACTTTGCTTTTGTCGATTTTTTTGTTGACATTAGTTTCATCGACAAAATTTGCCAGTGTAGACAAGCCCTCAGGGGTGTGTTTATTTCACGCCCCTGAGCGACATAAATTTTGCCGACATAAGTGGTAGTGTAGACATGGCATAACTCGATGTACAATTGTAGTAGAGACAAGGAACAGATCATTTTTATCTCACTGTAGCTAGATGAGATCAACCCTCTCTCTCCCAACTCGGACTGATGGACATTTCTGTCAAGAGGGGGACACACTCCCATAACTCATAAGACAAAAGAGTTGATAGAAAGGATCACAGGATTCACCCCAAAGTAAGGTTGAACTGCAAAAGGTAGAAGGCGGCAACTCACCCGGGGGAGCTGAGAGACTACAGTACAGGAAATGGTGCAATCAAGCTTAAAGACCACTATGTGGGAATTAGCCAACATATTACCAAAACAAAAACAAACAAAAAAAGAAACAAAAAATCTTTGGGCAGCCCTACTGAATACAAGTATAATGTTACTCTCCTGTGTGGCTTCTCTGATGTGTGATAATCTGTGAGCTATAACTGAAGCCTTTCCCACACACAGGGCACGACTAGGGCTTCTCTCCTGTGTGGATTCTCTGATGTGAGACAAGCTGTGAGCTATAACTGAAGCCTTTCCCGCATTGAGGGCATCTGTAGGGTCTCTCTCTAGTGTGAATTCTCTGGTGTTTATTAACATCTGCATTTCGAATGAAGCTTTTCCCACATTCAGGGCATCTGTAGGGTCTCTCTCCAGTGTGGATTCTCTGGTGCTTATTAAGCTCTGAGTTTCGAATGAACCTTTTCCCACATTCAGGGCATCTGAAGGGTCTCTCTCCAGTGTGGATTCTCTGGTGCTTATTAAGCTCTGAGCTCCGAACGAAGCTTTTCCCACACTCACAGCAAGAGTAGGGTCTTTCTCCTGTGTGGATTCTCCTATGTCCGATAAGGTCTGAGCTCCGAATGAAGCTTTTCCCACACTCACAGCAAGAGTAGGGTCTTTCTCCTGTGTGGATTCTCCTATGTCTAATAAGGTCTGAGCTCCAAATGAAGCTTTTCCCACACACAGGGCAGCTATAGGGTGTCTCCCCTGTGTGGATTCTGTGATGTGTGATAAGGTTTGATCGCCGATTAAAGCTTTTCCCACATTCAGGGCATATGTATGGTTTCTCTCCCGTGTGAATTCTTTGATGTGCGATAAGGTTTGAGTGCCAACTGAATCTTTTTCCACACTCATGGCATGTGTAGGATGTCTCCCCTGTGTGGATTTTGTGATGTCTGATAAGGTTTGAGCTGCGACTGAAGCTTTTCCCACACTCGGGGCATGCGTATGGTCTCTCTCCAGTGTGGATTCTCTGATGGATGATAAAGATTGAGTTATGTTTGAAGGTTTTCCCACACTCCAGGCAGATGTAGGGTGTTCCTCCTGTGTTGATTCTCTCATGTCGAATAAGGTCTGAGTCTCTACTGAACTTTTTCTCTGGCCTGTGCTGACTCTCACAAGCATTTGCCTGTGCACAACTCCAGGAAACATTCCCTTTGGATCTTTCTGAGAACGTCCCATGTGCTTCTACTTGCTCAGCATCGTCTTGTTGAGGATTTTCCACCTCATTCACCATCCCATCACCTGCTAGGATAGAGAGAGAAACCAGACACAGGTCACTCCATTTGCCAGAGAAAAAGGGAACCACAGGGAGAGGAATGGAAGAAAGGGGGGGAAACAAACGAAAGTAGGTGATGGAGAGATCAAACAAAGAAAGAGCTGAATCTCCCCCAAACCTTTCCCCAGAGGACAGAGACGAGGGGATCAATTCTGGGTCTAAATCTCAACCAAACACTCAGGGAGAAAGTAGACTGGGGAGGGAGCTATTGTCAGGCATGAGTCAGGACAGGTAGGAAGCCGTAAGTGAAGTCTGCCATGAGGATGCCACACTTCCTGAGAACAATCCTGAACTCAGAGAGCTCACAAGGGCTTTGTAGGAATCCCAAATATTTCCTTAATTCAGGGACACATTTTGAGTTGGTTTAACTGATTCCTCACCTGTGCAGGCATCTCTCAGGGTCTCTCTTTCCTCAGGGTCCTGGAGGTCTGGGACCCATGGCTCCTCCCCTCGTTCCAGCCAGGAGATCACATCAGGTTTGGAAACTGGAAACCCTGCACAAGTGACAGAAAACAAGCAAGATCAACTGAATTTGTGGGATACTTGTGTCACATTCTGGGGGTGCAATCCAGACCCCCGAAAGGTTGTGTCACCACCTGCCCTGTAAGCCTGGGTGCCTCACAATGCTTTGCTGCTGTAGCTCCCAGCCTGGACCGCTGACAAACAGCCTACCAGCGTGCAGGTCACACCCTGAGTGTTTGTGTAAGGCTACAGCCCTGGCCCAGCAGCCTGTCAGCAACATTCCAGTCCCACTCTGGCCTCCACCAGCCTGGGTTACGATGTGCAGGGTGGCCCCAACACACTCCCCGTCCCAAATTTCTCCCAAAACATGTGTTCTGCACTGGCCAGCCCTCTCCTGGACAGTTCACATATGAGAGGTCCGCTGCCCGTCAAGGGACCAATATTCAAGAATTTGCTACTTTAACTGGAGTTAGCAAACACTTCAGTTTGAACACAACACTGGATTCATTTTGATTACAAATAAAACAAGTTTATTTAACTACAAAGAGAGATTTTAAGTGAGCACAAGTATAAAGTATTAAAAGTCAGAAATGGTTACAAGAGAAATAAAGATAAAATGCTTTCTAAAACTTAACAAGCACAACTTCGTTCAAGGTAAAATTCTTAGCCCGTGTTCCCAGGGTTGACCAAATTGTCAGGTCAGAATCTCCACCAATGTCAAAGGGCTGGTTCCTTTGTCTTCTTCCCCACCCTCTTTCACCTAAGAAGTGCCTTGGGGTGTTTTTGCCCCTCACTTTTATAGTCCAGTCACCCTTTGAAGTGGATTCTACTCAGGATTGCCCCTCAAAGCAAAGTTTATTCAAACAGCAAAGAAGGTGACGTGGAGTCTAGCGGTGAAGGTGGAGCCAGGCTCATTCTTCTCCCCTGCGTATGCTGAAATGCGGATTTGCCTTTGCTCCTGCCATTTCCCCCTCTTGCTGTCTCAAGGACCCTATTACTTAGATGCAAACTGAGGGAAGCACACATTCCGTTGTTTAGGTTAGACTGGGTTAACAACTTTTGCCTAGTCATGGCTGTGTGGGTTTGAACATCTACTATTATCATCATACAGGCGGAATTCATAACTTTGCATACAACGTTGTTGCAAACATTTCAAGGCATAAAGTCAGACAGGTTACAAGAAAAATACAGATAAAATGCACACTAGCATTTACTTTAAAAACTCTCTTAGTTGCAAAGCAAACGTTCTCACCACGTTTTAGCAGATTACTAACAAAACTCTCAGGTCAGAAACCCTCCCTCAGCATCCAACCGCTCTTTCTTTTTACCGTCTCAGGTGCAGGGAATCAGGTGGGCAGGGAGAAGGGAAGGTGCCTTGGGGTGTTTGTCATTCCTTTTTATAGTTTTGGTCCCCCCCTCTTGAAAAACATTTGTAGCTGAGAACCAGGAGACAGAATCCATGTGGAAGGATATTCCCTGGAGTTTTTTTCCCCACCTCTTTGAACTTCCTTTGTTTTCCCTTCCTGCTTGATGACTCTGTTTACAGATTAAATACAAATTAAGGCAAACACACATCCCTTTATTTAGGAGTGACCTATTTGCCACTTGGCATGGAGAGCTCACCTCGCATCTTTGCAGCTGACCATGGTGGCTCCACATGGCAAACACTCTCCCGCTTGGACCAATGTGGAGCTGTTGGATCTGCTCAGTATGTGGGGAGAGGAGGTTGTCCAGTCCCAGCTGTGCTCCAGCCATAGGAACTTCGACACCTACGGGCACATTTCTCTTGGCTTGTGTGAAAAGAGCTAATGATTGGGACACAGTGCCATGCAGAGTGAAGATAAAGGAGCAGAGGCAGGCGTACCAGAAGGCAAGGGAAGCAAACTGTTCTTCCGGTGCTACACCGTAGACCTGCCGGTTCTATAAGGAGCTGGACGCTATCCTTGGCTGCAACCCCACCTCCACCGCCAAGAGCCTTTGGCATGGCTGAACGCAGCGTCAAGTGGACCTAACCCTGACCGCAAAGTCATGGATGAGGAGGTGGAGTTAGCAGATGACGTGTAGCCCACGGCTGGGTCGCCATGTGGGATGGCGAGTCATTCTGGAGGTGTCTAGCCAGTCCCAGGAGTCCCACTCCAATGAGCAAGAAGCAGGAGAGGAGACCCCTGGTAGGTGATTTTTTGTGTTGATGCTGCACGGTTATGACGGCCAACTTACCTTTGCTTTGTGTAGTGCGGAAGTGGGTGAGGGGATAGAAATGTACAAGACTGTTTCTGTGTGCTTGGTATGTTACAAGACGTGTATTTTACTGTAATAATTCGATGCTGTGTGTGAACTAACAATCATGCGTTTAGGTAATTCTTGTTCTTCTGTAGATATGGTCTTCAGGGGAACCTCCCTACACACTGGTGGAGTGCCTCTGCCAGATCAGAAAGTGACCAAGATGGAGCAAAGACGACATGTTTCAGGAGGTGCTGCAATCCCCCCTTCCCCCACGCTCCACAAAACATGGCCGTAGTTTGGGTGGCAGGGGTCAGCAGTGACCTCAGAAATGGCAAACCTCAGGCACCGGAGAGCAGCAGCAGCAACAGAGGGTTGGGGGGATGGGTGGGGGAAGGAAAATGTTGTAGTGGCCACACGCCATCACAAGCACACACACACACACACCTGAACCACTTCTGCTAAGACTTGCAGTTTGGGACGGGGAAGGCTGGTCCCCAACATTCAGACAACATCCATGTAACAAAGGGGAGGTGGGCATGGCCCCCTAGCCACCTCCGGTTCCACCGCGGGTGACCCCCCTCCCACTGCAGATGGTCCAGCGCCCATGCCCCTGTGCCATACTCAGCATAGGTGGGACAGCAAACCGGTTCAGTAAATACCTTGTAGAAATGAAAATGTTCCACTTTATACTGGCATGGATTCAGGGGAGTGATTTTTATATAGCAATTCTGCACTACAGCCTGGGTCTGCCCTGACAATGGTTCCTTTGTGCTTTGCATGTGTTATAGCTGAAAGTGGGGCCTTCAACTCTTCCTGCACATCGGCGGAGAGGCTCTCCCAGACAAGATGGAGGCAAAAGAGAACATGTGATATGTTTAATGAGATAATGAATGCCTCTAGAACAGTGGACACAGAACATAAGAACGGCCATATTGGGTCAGACCAAAGGTCCATCCAGCCCAGTATCCTGTCTGCCAACAGTGGCCAATGCCAGGTGCCCCAGAGGGAGTGAACCTAACAGGTAATAATCAAGCGATCTCTCTCCTGCCGTCCATCTCCACCCTCTGACAAACAGAGGTTAGGGACACCATTCCTTACCCATCCTAGCTAAGGATGAAATTAATGGACTTAACCGCCATGAATTTATCTAGTTCTCTTTAAACCCTATTATAGTCCGAGCCTTCACAACCTCCTCAGGCAAGGAGTTCCACAGGTTGACTGTATGCTGTGTGAAGAACAACTTCCTTTTATTTGTTTTAAACCTGCTGCCCATTAATTTCATTTGGTGGCCCCTAGTTCTTATATGATGGGAACAAGTAAATAATTTTTCCTTATTCACTTCCTCCACACCACTCATGATTTTATATACCTCTATCATATCTCCCCTTAGTGTCCTCTTTTGCAAGCTGAAAAGTCCTAGTCTCATTAATCTCTTCTTATATGGGACCTGTTCCAAACCCCTAATCATTTTAGTTGCCCTTCTCTGAATCTTTTCTAATGCCAGTATATCTTTTTTGAGATGAGGAGACCACATCTGTACGCAGTATTCATGATGTGGGCGTACCATATATTTATATAAGGGAAATAAGATATTCTCTGTCTTATTCTCTATCCCTTTAACGATTCCTAACATCCTGTTCGTTTTGACTACCGCTGCACACTGTGTGGACGTCTTCAGAGAACTATCCACGATGAATCCAACAACTCTTTCCTGATTAGTTATAGCTAAATTAGCCCCCATCATATTGTATGTATAGAATGCATTACTTTACATTTATCCACATTAAATTTCATTTGCCATTTTGTTGCCCAATCACTTCGTCTGGTGAGATCTTTTTGAAGTTCTTCACAGTCTGCTTTGGTCTTAACTATCTTGAACAGTTTAGTATCATCTGCAAACTTTGCCACCTCACTGTTTACCCCCTTCTGCAGATCATTTATGAATAAGTTGAATAGGATTGGTCCTAGGACTAACCCTTGGGGAACACCACTAGTTACCCCTTTCCATTCTGAAAATTTACCATTTATTCCTACCCTTTGTTCCATCTTTTAACCAGTTCTCAATCTATGAAAGGATCTTCCCTCTTATCCCATGACAACTTAATTTACGTAAGAGCCTTTTGTGAGGGACCTTGTCAAAGGCTTTCTGGAAATCTAAGTACATTACGTCCACTGGATCCCCCTTGTCCACATGTTTGTTGACCCCTTCAAAGAACTCTAATAGATTACTAACACGCAATTTCCCTTTACAGAAACCATGTTGACTTTTGCCCAACATTTTATGTTCTTCTATGTGTCTGACAATTTTATTCTTTACTATTGTTTCAACTAATTTGCCCAGCAAAAGGGTGTGGAGGATTGCTCTCAGAAAAAATGGACATGGCGAGCAGATGAGCATCCCAGGAGAACGAGCATGGCATGCCGCAGGAGATGCTGGGGATTCTGAAGGAACAGACAGACGTTTTGAGGCATATGGTTGACCTTCGGGAGAAAACCCCTGAGGTTCGACTCCCTCTTTGGCCCCTGAACAGCAACATTCCAATATCGCTGTACTTCCCCCTGCTCCCCTACCCCACGTTCCACTAGGCAAGGGGGGCACTGCAATATCCCTTCCACTCAGCCACAGAGGAGGGTGCCAAGAATAACAGCTGCACAGATGCTGATGTATGACAGGCAAGGCCACTGTGCTTTTAAAGAGAAGATGAATATGTTTTCCCCACTCCCAATTTTATTCCATCATCTTTCCAAGATTTAATTCTTGGACAGACCTTTCAGTGTTTATATCTGTGTGCAATAAAAGTATGTCTTGAAAATGAAATCATCTTTATTAATTCAAAGGAAGGGGGGGAAAAAAAGATTTGTATGAGAACAAAACAGCAGTCACAGCAAGTTTCAGACGATGGGTAAGTACGATACAGAATAGCAGCGCGCATTATTGTGGGTCATTACTAAACTGGGGTTTCAAACCCTCTCTGAGACACATTCCTCCACACCCCACCCCTATCTGCTAATTTTGAGCAGCCAAATACCAGGGCTATAAGAAGAGCTCAGTGTGGAGCACACTTCTCTCCCTTTGCTTCACATATATTATGAAGATAACAACAAGCAGCTATAATCATGGGGATTTCCCCCCACATCCCCACAGTGTCTAACCTAGTGAGCAAACTGCACCAGCGACCCTTCAAACGGCCAAAGTCACATTCAGCCACCATTCTGCACTTGCTGAACCTATTATTGAACCGATCTTTGCTGCTGCCCAGGTGTCCGGCTTCATGAGCCACAGGAATAAGGGATAGGCTGTGTCTCCCAGTATCACTATTGGCATTTCAATGTCACCAAGGGTGCTTTTGCAGTCTGGAAACAAAGTCCCTGCTTGCAGCTTTCTGAACAGACCTATGTTCTTAAAGATGCGGGTCATGCACCTCCCCAGACCATCCCACGTTCATGTCAGTAAAATGCCCCTGCTGATCCACCAGCGCTTGCAACACCATAGAGAAGTATCTCTTTCTGTTTATATACTCTGTGGCAACATGGCCTGGTGCCAAGATAGGGATGTGCGTGCCGTCTATCGCCTCACCGCAGTTAGCGAACCCCATTGCGGCAAAATAGAAACTGTCATTTGTATGGTACCATACTACGAATCTTACAAGAGGAACTTTAGAGCTTAGAAATATTCAGACACGGTGTTTATGGGAATGAGCATATTTCAGAATGCATAGCTTCCAATTCCAGAAGCACTGAGAAATAGATCTTTGCTTCCTTGGAAATAATTTTTGGGCGCTGACTATATATACTTTTCTGTAACTCTCTATTCAGTGTAAAAATTATAACACTCACCCAGAGAGAGAAATGACCTTTGGGGAATAGTTCGTCACCTTTGGGCACCACATTTCAGGAAGATCTGGACGAACTGGAGAAAGTCCAGAAAAGAGCAACAAAAATGATTAAAGGTCTAGAAAACATGACCTATGAGGGCAAGCTGAAAAAAATAGGTTTGTTTAGTCCGGAGAAGAGAAGACAGAGGGGATAGAACAGTTTTCAAGTATATAAAAGGTTGTTACAAGGAGGAGGGAGACAAATTGTTCTCCTTAACCTTTGAGGAGAGGACAAGAAGCAATGGGCTTAAATTGCAGCAAGGACGGTTCAGGTTGGACATTAGGAAAAACTTCCTACCTGAAATGGTGGTTAAGCACCAGAATAAATTGCCTATGGAGGTTGTGGAATTTCCATCATTGGACATTTTTAAGAGCAGGTTAGACAAACACAGTCAGGGATGATTAGATAGGGTGACCAGATGTCCCGATTTTATAGGGACAGTCCCGATTTTTGGGTCTTTTTCTTATATAGGCTCCTATTACCCACCCCCGTCCCAATTTTTCACACTTGCTGTCTGGTCGCCCTATGATTAGAGAATATTTAGTCCTGCCATGATTGCAAGGGACTGGACTAGATGACCTCTTGAGGTCCCTTCCTGTCCTAGGATTCTGTGAAAACCATCCAGTATGTCCTACACATTGCCCAGAGTCACTATTCTTCTTAGCAGAAGGCGATTAATGGCCCTGCCTACTTGGATAGCAGCAACCCCGACGGTGGATTTACCCACTCCAAATTGATTCCCCAATGACTAGTAGCAGTCTGAAGTTGCAAACTTCCACACAGCAATCGCCACTCGCTTCTCCACTCTCAGAGCAGGTCTCATTTCATGTCCCTGCACTTCAGGGCTGGGGAGAGCTCCGCATACAGTTCCTGAAAAGTGGCCTTGTGCATACGAAAGTTCTGCAGGCACTGCTTGTAATCCCATACCTGAATAAAGATGCGATCCCACCAGTCAGTGCTTGTTTCTCGGGACCGGAACCAGCACTCGGCCATGTTCAGCTGCTGGGCGACTGCTTCGTTCCATGGTTTCCAGCAGTGCTACTTGAAGGACATGGTCATGTTCTGCGCGGCAGTTCCTCTCACAGCTCTGGAAATATCCTACAGGATAAGGCACGTGTGGTGTCTGCAACGCTCACCACAATAGTGCACAGCTGAGCGGGGACCATGCTTCTCTGGAGATCGCATACGCTATGGCAGCCTCTTGAAAAAAAGGCGCAAAATACTATGGACTGCAGATGAAATCAGGGGAGGGAGAAAACGGCATCATGGGATCTCGAAGCCATGTTTCCAGTCACCTGTGAGAGAATGTTTTGATCCCATGAGGCATTGCAAGCCCTTCCCAAAACCCCCAGCGGCGAGTTGCACTGCTCCCTGCATCAATGCAAGCGCTGCTAGTGAGGACGCACTCCACCGACACAAGGAGTGTGGTGTTTACATGCACAACCAACTTAGTAACTCTGGCGGTAGGATGTCGACTTAAGTTTGTAGTAAAGACATGACTTATGCCTACATTGCAATGTATACACTACCAAGGGTTAGTGGGACCCAAATCTACACAACTTGACACTGCCATCCCAGGGCCTGAGTGTCCACACTGCATATTGAACCTAAGTAATAAGAATTCTTGAGCCCAAGCCCCACACGAGGGCTCCAGGGTCCACACTGCAATACGCAGACCCAAGTCCAGCTAACCATATCCCAGACTTCCTAGGGCCACTCCAGCTCATTGTTCCTAGTGCAACGTGGAATACGTGATTGTCCACCCCTGCATGTCACAGGAAGTTTTAGAAACCCACCAACCCATCCTGTTGAGCTGTCATTTTGATCTGCTTGCTCCCAGGAACAGGAGCCAGCAACATGGAGGAGTCATCACTCAAAGAATTTCTCTTGATTCGGCTTCTGCTCCTGTTTCAAGAAACAAGTGGAGCTTCCTTGAGATGCCGGTGGGCATTCCAGCGGTATTTTTTGACCCACTGAAGGTACCTGATGGTGCCAATGACAGAGCAGGAGGTTGATGATACAGACATGGAAGACTGGAATTGGCTGATGCTGCTTGTGACTCTTGCTGTAGGATCTGATGCCCCCTACACAGATCAGCACTTCCGGAGCAGGGGAATAATGTACTAGAGAAGGCTCCTATTCCACCGAGGGTGAGTAACAAAAGCAGTACCTAGATAGGCAGAGGGTGAGAGGAAGAAGACTGAACTGTGGAGCGGAGGACCTTTGCACTAAATGAGCTGTCCGCCACAGAACCACACTCTGTAGCAAACTGAGAAGAAAAGATGTCCGTAAGGGTCACGTCATGGAGCGCGGCAGTAGTAGATGTTGGCACTCTCATGGAATAGGCCCATATCCCACCTGGTTGGAACCATCCTGATAATTGATAGTAGAGCTCAATTCACCCTGAGACCCATTTCGAGATTCTCTGGGTGGATATGGCCTGCCCTTTAATTCTCTCCGCTATGGCAACAAATAGCCGGGGAGATTTCAGGAATGGCTGTGTCCTTTGTAGGTAAAAGACCAGGGCCCTACGTACATCAAGGAAGTCAAGCTGCTGTTCCTCATTTAAAGCATGTGATTTGGGAAATCAGGTATGCGTATGGGTAGGTTGAGATGGAAGCAGGAAACCACCTTTGGTAGAAATGTGGGATGCAGGCGAAGTGAGACAGCACTCTACTTGCATTCAGAAATATAGCTTACGCACAGACGGTGTTGCGTGGAGGACTGCACTGTCGGACTAGGTGGATGGGCTCTGTGGACTATAGGATGTTTCTGAGGAGGTTCATTGGCAAGTGAAAGGAGTCATCCATCTTTTGATTGAAGAAGTGTGATTCATCAAAAGGGACATCTTCAGTCATGTTCTGCACTTCTCTAGGGAAACCAGGATTCCCTCCTCATGACTATTCCAGTTGCCAAAATGCACAAGAACGCGTCTGCTGAATCAACCACAGCCTGAAGTATCGACTTTGCGACCAACTTGCCTTCCTCTAGACTTGACAGGAATTGGGCATGATCCTGTTGAGGTAGCTCATTTGCCATGTCCATATTGTAAGAAGTCATATTTGGCCATCACTGCCAGGTCGTTCGAGATCCAGAACTGGAGGCCATCCAAGCAGAAAACCTTTCAAACCCATAAGGTCCAGTCTCTTGCCCTCCTTGTCAGCTGGGGTGGAGCGTGGGTGCTGTTGTTTAGCTCACTCCATAGCAGCCTGAATCACCAGGGAATTGGACAGAGGATGAGAGAATAGAAACTTGGAACCCTGGAAGGGGACGGGGGGCGGAGGGAGGACACTGTACCTCTTTTCTGCCCCTTTTGGGGTGGGGGTGCACATGGGCAGGGGATGGCACATAGTGTGTGTCTCTTGGAGAGCGTCCTCGTTTGATAGGCCCACCCTGGCCGGTACCAACATGTGCAAAATGTCCAGCAGGTGGTGCTGCCTGTGCTGCACCTCCTCCAACGGTATTTCGAGAGCATGAGCTGTCCTTCATTGCAGCTCTTGAAACTGACAGTAGTAGTCTGGGGGAGAGGAGAGAGTTAATGACACAGCCTCGCCTCGGGATGACGAGAGAAATCCCTCCGGATCTGTCAGTACCATCGGGGCCGGGCTGATTGGGGCATCGTCCAATCCCGGTTTCAAATGCCTACTCGGCGAAGGACAGGTCTGTGCTACAGGGAGGATTCCCGTGATGAACAGGACTGTTCTGATGGCGAATATTGGGGCCACAAGCTCTCATACGGCCAAACCAGTTGTGGTGTCCAGGGACTCTGGTACCAGTAGCTCCTGGATTCAGTCTGATGTACCGGGGGGTTCGGTGGCCAGGATTCAACTGTGTCCCAGTGGTGAGCTCCATGAGGTGCTTCTTGCGGGGGGTGGGTGGGTTGGGGGGGGGGGGGGGGG